>NC_057808.1:121740443-121962660 GCF_018294505.1 Triticum aestivum
AGCCCCTTCCCTAGGAGACCATCGGGCGCGAGCTGGACATGGAGGCGGCGGCGCAGATCGACAAGCACCAGCCGTAGTAGTACTCTTAGTTTTGTTTAATTAAGAGCACCGGTCTTTAATTTGTTAGGGTGATGTTTAGGTCAGCTAGCTCTGTTTAATTGCTGAACTTACTTGATTAAGAAGTGTGGGTGTGTCGTAGTCTCCTTTGTGTACCCAAATTATGCAATGACATGCCATGGAAATTCAAACCAAATTTTTTGACGTTCAAACTCATCACACACGGGTTAAGCTATCTAAATCGTTTGTGATGTTCACATATTGTACATAGTTCTGAATAAGGGACCGTGTCTGATGACACTTTGCGCGCCAGTTTTATCACTGAAGCGATTCCAAATTTTCGGCTTCCGCGGAAATATCTACCTCCCCGCCCCTCCCCCTTACCAAAAGCCACATTTCCCTTGTTTCCGCCTTCCTTTCCAAGTTGAAACCTTCACTCCTTGCTTGCAGCGCCGCCTCCTCGCGGGCGACCCTCCTTCACGCCGCTCGGCCTCGTCTATCCAGGCACGTAATCCACACCCGACCCCCATCCTCCTCCTCCTTCCACATCCCACATGCCCCGACCGCCGGCGCGAGGGTGACACCTTCCACCCAAATCACCAACCTCTCCACCAAATAAGCGCCGCCCTAAGCCATGGTGCACGCAGTATAGCCAGGATCTCAAGGAGCATTTGGCAGCGGAGAAGCAAATCGCGGCCGCATGCGTGGATGAGGTCGCGATGGCTGCCATTCGTGCCGACCCCCAGATCTTGGAGGCACCTTGCCATTTGCTAGCTACGCCGGTTGAGCATGCTCGATTTACCCGTTGCCTGTGTTGCTCCTGCCTTTCCTTCACAAATTCTAGTGAATTGTGCTATCTAATTTTACCATGCAATCTGTTGCTCTTGTGCATATGTTCTATATGTCGTGCAGTGTGGTGCTCACTTATTAACTGTTTTGTTAATTAGTTGTCGTCTTCAGTTAACTGTTTGGTTCAATTCCGCAAATGTGATGTTCAATTCTTCAGGCTGCAATTTTGTATTGTCTTCCATGTGAGAAATAAATCGAACTTATCTTTGCAAAATACATGAGAAACAAATACAATTGCTATAGTTCCAAGTTGTCAAGCATGCTTGGTTTGGTTATACATTGTGCAATGTGGTGCTCAGTTAACATTTGGTTCATTTGTGTTGTGGTGTTTAGTTAACTGTTTGGTTGAATTCTGCAATGCGATGTTCAATAGTTGTGGGTGCATTCTGTTATTGTATATCATGTGAGGAATAAATTGAATTTGGCTGTAGTAAATACATGAGAAACAAATACAATTGTTGTATTTCCAAGTTGTTAAGCATGCTTGATTTGGTTAACTGTCTGATCTTCTATTAGGAGTATATTATATTGTGCAATGTGGTGCTCATTTAATATTTGGTTCATTTGTTGTGGTGTTTAGTTAACTGCATGGTTCAATTATGCAATGCAATGTCCAATTGTCGTGGGTAGAATTTTGTATTGTTGTGCATGTGAGGAATAAATCGACTTTGGCTGCACTTAATACATGAGAAACATATACAAGTGCTATATTTCCTATTTCTTAATCATGCTTGGTTTGGATAAATGGGTTTTCCATGTGGCTTGAATTAATCCGATGAATATGCAATGTGCTTATTTTTCATCAACATATTTTACTGATAGCATGCTAACCCTTACTTAACCTGATGACTAACTACCTTTTATGTGTTGCAGGGATACAATGGGAAGCACTGAGGTTTACAATCGAGGTTAGCACGTGCATGGTCCGTTGTCTAATAGCACATTATTGTGCAATTGCAGGAACCATTCTAATATTTAGGTTTTTAACAATTTGGTCTTGCACATGTAGATCCTACTGTCAGAGGTTTTGACCCACTGTTCGACCCTTTTTGCATATGGGGAAATGAGTTGTCGATGAATATCAATCAAGTCAAGAAACTCAGAAAGATTGTTAGGATAAAGAAGTTAGCGACAAAAAAACAACAAATTCATTGTCTGCACAATGAAGAAGACATCAATTCACTACAAGATGGTACTAACTATTATACCTTGCCTTCTTTTATTCCTTTGCCCCATTTCCAATATAGAGAAGATATTTATGCACATCCTTGTTTTCAGGCCTTTCCAAAGAAGTTCACTTGTGATTACCTCTCAAACCACCTCTAGTGTCAGGAGGCGAGGAAGGTTTTCATACAACACCCACGGTTCAATATTGAAGTGTTCCTGAAGAGGACGAAGGACGGCCGGTCAATCATCCACAGGCACTGGCCTAAAGTTGCAAAGACCTTCAACATGAATGAAGGCTCAATATTCGCCTTCCGCTTCCGCAGTTTTCCAGATGAGATGCATCTATCTATATACCGTCTATGATGCTAATTTTGAAAGGTTCTACATATTGCATGTGAAACTTGGTGCTGGTGCAGTTGTGTAATGGGGTAGCTGAGTGCTGAAGCTATATCATGTTGTACTCTGATGTATTTCAATTATGAAATCCTCCTTCCTTAATATGTAAATGAAATATATTATGTGCTTAATACGAATGTCAATTAGATTAATAAATGGATTATTAATAATAGGGAAATTAGCCTGCTAATGGCAAATTACCCTGCTAATTGGGTTTTGCTATTGCAAACAGTTATTGAGAAAATACCGTGGGCGATGACCTCAGGCAACGCACACAATTTCTAGGAATAAACCGTGTTGGATCAATGAACAATCACACACGACTTTCTCTTGAAAACTGTTTGCGTTAGGTCACCTTGCGCAAACATTTACCACATAAAAATTGTGTGTGATGGACAACCTTTGCCACACAGTTTCTTCTACGGACCATGTGTGATGCATTCAATAACACAAACGATAAAATTGTTAATATTGTGTGCAATGGCAACGCTATCACAAACGATTTAACAGGAAAAATTGTGTGTGTTGTACCTGTGAACGGAAACGTTTTCGTTGGAGCGACTCTGTGGGATGTACATACGAATGGAAACCTTTAGCGCGGACTGACTTTGTGGGATGTACTTGCAACCGGAAACAATTTCGGCTGTATAATTCTATTTTTAGCTCTACTGTACATATTTCCGTATTTGAGCGCTCGCCGGTCGCACACGACCTCATTTTGCTGAGCGTGTGTGCCAGGAGGGCATATTCCCGATGGTTTCTGGGTCGTGTGGGAAGGACCCCCCTATTGTCGTCACTCACGAGGCGACGGTTCTAAATGCCGTCGCGGAAAGGGGTTAAAAACCGATTTTATAGCACCGACGCGTACAAGTGGAGACATACAAGAAAGCTTGTGGATTCCCAAGGCATGCCCGAGAAATTATTTGAAGAGGTCTCAAGCTCCAAGCTTGGGGATGTCCCAGCATCCTCATCATCCTTTTCAACAACTATAGGTATGTCCCGGTTGGACATAAGTTTTTATTTCTGCACATGATACGCATAAATCCTTGGAGCATCATTTTTATTTTTCCTTTAAATAAACAAAACACCATACTAGTTGGGGATGATTTTATATGGTCCTTGGTTGTTTAATTTAGCTCTTTGCGCTTCACTTAAATCTTTTGAGTTTGACTATTTAAAGAAGGCTCTGTTTGCTTCACTTATATCTGAGTTTGGATACTGGTCTCTCTTTAGTTATGATATTTATAGAATGCTCTATGAATTTCACTTATATTTTTAGAGTATGGACGGAATTATCATTAAAAGTGGGTTTGAAGAAGTCAACTTTACATATTATTGATCCCCCTATTTAGGAGGGTGATAATTGATCATGTGGATTATACAATTTTTTAAAGTGGGTTGGAAGAAGTCAGAGTGTAGTAATTAGTGTTGATCCCACTATCTTGGAGATTCCCTCATATGATCATTTACTCTTGTGCTTCACTTATATCTTTGAAATAAAATTTATGAATGAATTGGATGTCATGTGCTTCATTTACTATATGTATATTGAGAAGTAAAAACGCATCCTCACCTTATTTATCAATAGAAATAAAGCTATGGTAGTGCATATCATTAATTAAGTAAGGGAGTTGTATTGACAAAGGGCAATAGTTGCATTAAGTTAACCCTACTATGTTGTGGTGGTAACTATCTCTCAGTGAAGGGTGGAGGATTGGCTTGACACATGTTTACACATGTTTGATAAATTTCAGTTCAACCTTGGTGGTATTCAGGTTTGTAAGTTATCATCATTTATATTTTCCCATAATGTTACTACTAGAGAATGCATGAGTGTAGTTACTGTACTCGTTAAAGTGGCTACTCCCGGTCTTTGGCTAGCCTCCTATACTAAGCTGAAATAATGTTTATTTTTTTGATAAAAGTAGGGCTCTCCCCTTCCTATTTTCATTAAAGAAAACCATAGCATCCGAGAGAACAGACTACAAAAACAACCAAAAATACAGGTCTAGCCCTGCGCTCCTCCCTCTCAACCCAACCAAAACCTCCTCCAAGGGAGGCCTACCAGAGCTAAAAACAGCGAGCCCACCTCGCAATGAACACGACCCTGTCTTAGCAATCCAAAGGTATCTAGACCAGGAAACATAAAAACATTTTCACATACTCCAAAAGAACATAGAAACTGCAAAAAAACAAAGCACCCAAGGTAGACTAGCCGCCACAGTAAGCGGAAAGGACTTGTGCTCATCCCTCCAACCGCACCACGTCAATCCTCCACCCCTTGCGACGATGCATAGACTTCACCTTCTACTCGTTCTAGCAGTTTTGCTCCCAGCGCCAGCACCCCTTTTTGATGCTCCTTTGTCTCCAAAATTGACCAATCAACCATCCAGTGGCACATTAGTTTGATAAATATAATAGGGTCAGACACCCTCTTGTTCTAAAAAATAATCCCATTTCTACATTTCCATATAGCCCATAGTAAAGCAGAAATCCCTATCATCACCAGTTTTTATCATTCTTATTAAGCATGTCCAACCACACCCCTAAACATTCTTTAATTAATGTTGGAGTGGCCCTTAAACCCAGAGAACATTTAACCAAGCCCCATATCAAAGAGGCTTCTGAACAAGTGGTCCACCGACTCATCTTTCCCACAAAAAACACAATTTTTATCCCCCTGCCACCCTCTTTTGAGCAATGAATCTCTGGTCAGAATACTTTCCTATCTACCAACTAGAGAAAGATTTTAAATTTAGCTGGTACTTTAGTTTTCCACAGGAATTTCTGTGGGAATCTAAGATCATAAATGATCAGCTTTCTAGCAATGAATCTCTGGTCAGAATACTTTCCTATATACCAACCAGAGAAAGATTTTAAATTTAGCTGGTACTTTAGTTTTCCACATGAATTTCTGTGGGAATCTAAGATCAGAAATGATCAGCTTTCTATATAAAGATTTGACAGAGAATTTATGATCAGCAGTGAGGGTCCACATTATGTCATCTTTTCCTTCTCCTATTTCAACATCTTCACATCTGATTTTCAAACTGTTCCGTAGCCCTAAAGTCTCACCATACAAAGTTCTCCTAAATCTGAACCCGTGCCATCCTTTTTGCAAGGCTTTAGCAACTGTTATGTTATGATCAAAACTTAAGTCATATAGCCTGGCATTGGCTTCTTTTAGAGTTTTTTCATCCACCCAAATATCCTCCCAGAACCTAGTATTTTTTCCATTCCATACTTTTTTCCTAACAAATTTGTAAAATATCTCTTTCACCTCCATCAACCCAGCCCAGAACTGGGAATCCCCAGGTTTTTTTGAGGCTGTAGATAAGCACCTATCACCTTTATATATTCTGAACAACACATCTTGCCACAACCCCTCCTATGTTTCCGTTTTCCAAAACCATTTAGCCAGAAGTGAAATGTTCATTAATTATAAATTTAGAATCCTTAGCCCCCACCTCTTTGGGCAGGCAACAGGTCTTCCAGTTTACTAAATGGTATTTCTTGACATTTTCATCTTCCCACCATACTAGTCTGGCTCTGAAAACATCAGCTTTCTTAATCACCCCTTTAGGGATAGCATAAAAGGACATCACGAAGAGTGGCATATTTGTCAAACAGGCTTGAACCAGTGTGACTCTGCTTGCTATAGAGCCAAGCAGTTTCCCTTGCCAGCAGCTACACCTTTTTTCAATTTTTTCAGTCACACCTCTCCAATGCATGTTTCTGATTTTGGAATCAGCTACATGCATTCCTAGATATTTTATGGGCATGGTGCCCATTTTGCAAGTTAGGATCTCTTGATATGTCGGTTGTTTTTCTCTAGCCTTCCCAAAGAGCATCAGCTCACTTTTATGAAAATTTATTTTGAGCCCTGACATTTGTTCAAAAGCTCCCAGGATAAATTTAAGGTTTTTAACACTATCTACATCATTCTGCATCAGGAAGATTGTGTCATCTGCATATTGCAGCATGTTGATCCCTTTATTATTCTCATCGCCCAACACCCCTTTTACCAGCCCATGTTCCAAAGCATTATTCATGATCAGTGCTAAAGCATCAGCATCTAGGTCAAACAGGAGAGGTGACCTGGCATCTCCCTGTCTCATGCCCCCCCCCCCCCCCCCTCCCTCCCCCATTGTCTCCATAACCCAGTCACACCATCTATCAGGAAAACCCTTGAGCTTTAGCATTTGGATCACAAAACCCATCAGCTCACTTTGTGTGTTTTGAAATAATGTTTATGCATCCAAGATCCTTGAAACAATAATGTAATTCTGTGTACCCTAAAAAATTATGTATATCCTTGAAACAATAATGTACTGTAATACAACTAATCTGATCCTCAAGCTCTCTCAGTGGATATCTCATCGTCAGCTAGTTCCATCTCAGTGGACAGCAGTATCTGTAATTCTGTATACCCTAAAAAATTGAGCATCCTTTTTTTTTTTTGAGGAGATTAGCTGTATATAAAAAAAATTGAGCATCTGTATATTCGGTACCAATGATGTGTGCTGGCAAACGTACGTCGCTGAGACAAAAACGAGGCAAGTGTTGTTCGTCTCATGTGAAGACTCAGCTGCTGACCAGAGCTCCTCTTTCCCGGACAGGAAACTTCTTTGGTCTCCGCACTCTGCCCAGCCATGGCCGCAGTTGCCATTCCTGGCCGCTCACTGTCACCACCAACCAAAAAGCTCTCCTCCACCAAGCACCAACAGCAGCCAGCAGCTGCTGCCGCCTCAGTCTTCACATGGCACGTGCACGCCTCGAGAGCACCTACAAAGCATCTTCCTTCCGGTTAACCAACGCAGCAGCAGTTTCTTCCCAACACCACCGAGAGTCCCATGGCTGGAGCGCGTCCGTCGGAGCAGTCCCTTGCTGTCTCTGGCTCAACGCGGGCTCCCGGCCGGCCCCAGCGCAGGCGGCCACAATTCCCGCTCTACGCCGAGCTCGGCGCGCTGCTCCCCGGCGACCTCTCTCGGGTACGTACGTGCGTGCTCTCGCCTGAGCCCCCCGGCCTCTTCCCTTCCTCGTCGGTTCTTGATCTTGGGCATTGCCAATGGCGACGCGCCCGTCTTCTCCTCTCCGAGAGTTACCCTGATTGATCGACGCGCGGATGCATGCAGGCGAACCAGGTGGAGATCTTGGACGCGGCGGTGGCGCACCTGAAGGTGCTGGCGGACACGGCGGCTGTGCTCGAGGCGTACAGGGCGCTTCAGCGCGACGCGGGGCCTGTGCGCCCAGCAGCCGTCGAGGTGGCGTCACGGGAGGCGGTCTGCATAGCCGTGCGGCTGCCGCCGCCGGTGGCGGCGCGTCCGGGCGCGCTGACGCGCTTGCTCGAAGTGTTCGATCGGCGCGGACTGGAGGTCCTGGGGGTCACTGTGACGCGCGACGGGCGTGCCGACACTGCCGACGTCATGGTCACTGCGGCCGCCGCGGCGCCGGAGGTCGTCGAGCTCATCAAGGCGGAGATCGCTGGCATCAAGTGAGCCATGATCTATGCGGCTCGGAGCTAACCTTTTGGCATTTTGAATTGATTTTCATCGTTAAATCCCTTACGAGTGGAAACTAATTAGGATTAGACATGCGGAGCGGATGAATGGATGATTGCAAGAGCAGAAACTATGGAAAAATGGTAGATTCAGTGGTTCATGTTGGACTTTTGTTTTGATATTGCAGCAACCGAATTTCGATGGAGCAGGAGAAAACTGTCAATTGCCAAAGGAGGCAACAAAAAAATGTAATCAACTGTTCTTGTTGCGATTTCACAGTGGTCTAACAGCAATGTTTCAGGTGTCTTAGATCCGTGCGGACCTGTTGCCAATGCCCCCCCCCCCACACACACACACACACACACACACACCACCAGTCATGGTCAAGATTGTCGGCGTGGAACCAGGGTATCCAGACTTGGCTACCTGCGGCCTATGGCGTGGCTCCTTCGACGGCCTGGTACGGCCCATCCACAAAACTATCAAGACAAGACCCTCGCGAGGGGCAACCCTCGTGAGGCGGACGATGCCAAGACCTCCTGAGGGAGCGGCCTCCCCGGGCTGCTCCTGAGGAGCAGAGATTCCTATGCAGGTGCCCAACCTCATGAGGTAGCAGTAATGCAAGCCATCACGACCAAGGCCAGGCGGGCGCCAGCGGGCGCAGAATGAACAGTTTCCTGTTTGGTGCTAAGGAAGCAAGCGCAGACGCAGGGCCCCGAGGAATCAGGCAAATGTTTTCATTCCAGTGCAACAAGACCAAGACCACGAGAACGGATATTATCGCCGAGCACACCGCAGCGTCATGGCCAGAGGCTTTGCAGGCAAAGACCACCTTTTATCAGGATAAGATGTACTACTTGTCCCCTTTCAAATTGACCACTGTGGGATCCCTTCCCGCCTACGTTTTGGGGGAAGAGGACTAAGGCCACTATAAGTATAGGTTAGCCACCACCGTAGAGGGAGAGGTCCGATCCGATCCCCGCAGCTCGTTCTCTCACCAGAGCAGACCTCGCGAGGTTGTTCATCCCTTGTACTAGTTCCTCCTCAGCCCCTCGTGAGGCAAATCCATCACAAAGCAGGAGTAGGGTCTTACACCGCAAGGTGGCCCGAACCTGGGTAAACTATTGTGTCCATCTTCTTCCTTGATCATCGAGCTAGGCCATGGGGTGACGGAGAGGTTGGCTGGAGAGGTTGAGTTCTTCGCACATGCACCAGAGTTCGAACCTTTCTTGGGTCTACGGAGCCTTGAATCCGACATTTGGCGTGCCAGGTAGGGGCGTGTCGAAGGTCCGCCTCTTCATCAGCTGCACTGCGCCCGCGCCCCGTGGTTCCCATGGCCGGCGCTGCCCCACTCACCGGGCCGCCCGGCGCGTTCGGAGGCATTGCGGGTCTTCGAGCTTTCTCTCCCGCCTTGCGACAGATGCAGTGGCCGCCCAAGTTCAGGCCGGAGCTGCCCCCGCAGTACGACGACGCGGCGGACCCCACGAAGTTCCTCCGGGTGTACGTGGAGGCCGTCTGGGCGGCGGGCGGCGATGACAAAGTCATGGCAAACTGACTCCCTATGGCTCTCACGGATGTGCCGCGCTCCTGGCTGCTCAGCCTGCTAGTCTTTGGTGGCCTACTAGGAGGAGCTGCACGATTTGTTCATCGCACGCTTCGTGGCACCGGTACCCCACGCCGTTGCGGCCATTCTCGGCGGGTCGCAAGCGCCAGCCTCAAGCTGCCACGCCAAGCAGCTCTTCCGACAGGTAGGGGCCGCCCAGCCGCGGCAGTGGGCTCGTCTAGGCCGGGCGGCGCCCGAGACCGACATCGTCTTCGACTCCAGGGACCACCCCAAGACTACAACCGGCGCCGGCGCGCTCCCCATGCTCTGCAAGCCCACCATCAGCAACAATGCAGTCACCAGAACCCTGATCGACGGCGGTGCTGGCCTCAACGTCCTCTTCGTGGAAGCTTTCGATCAGCTTCATATGCCTTACGACCGCCTCGCCCCCACCAAACCCTTCTCAGGGGTGGTCGGCGGCTCCACCGTTCCTCTGGGGCAGATCCGCCTCCCCGTCACCTTCGGCACATGCTATAACTACCGTACCGAGCTCATCGACTTCGATGTCGTTCGCATCGGCCTCCCGTACAACGCCATCCTTGGGTATCCAGCCCTTGCTAAGTTCATGGCGGCAACACACCCCAGCTATGACATCATCAAGATGCCTGGAAGCAGCGGCGTCCTCACTGTGGCCGGAGACACCAAGGTGCACTCCTGGCCCTCAAGATCGCTTTCAAGGCCGCGGCGGCCGCGCGGCCAGACGCGAAGGGCGCTCCGGAGATCCCGGAGGCCGCGCCTGCAAAGAAGAAGCAGTTGTTCTCTTAGGACCGGGCCGAGATGAAGAAGGTGCCAGTCGACGACGGGGGCTCAGGCCCCACCTGCACCATAGGCTTCGGCCTTCCCCCAGACCAAGAAGAGGCGCTGGTCATTTTCCTCCGTGCGAACAAAGATGTATTTGCATGCGAGGCGACGGACCTGGTTGGCATCCCGCGAAGCGTGATTGAGCACCATTTGATGTTGTGCCCCAGCGCGCGCCCGATGAAGCAGGAGGCGCGGCGGCAAGCTCCGGAGAAGCAGCCGTTCATCGTCCAAGAGGTCCACAAGCTGCAAGAGGCCAGCGTCATTCGGGAAGTACGGCACCCATATTGGCTGGCCAATCTGGTCATCGTCCCCAAGAAGGGCCGGAAGGAGCGCATGTGCGTCGACTTCACGAGCCTCAACAAGGCTTGCCCTTAGTACACTTTTCCTCTTCCGCACATCGACCAGATCGTCGACTCCACCGCCGAGTGCGACCTCTGTGCTTCCTGGACGTCTTCTCGGGTTACCACCAAATCAAGACGGCGGTGCAGTATGTCGAGAAGATAGCCTTCCTGACCCCATGCGGGGTGTATTGCTACACCTGCATGTCGTTCGGGCTATGCAATGCCGGAGCAACCTTCCAGCGATTGATGCACATCGCTTTGGGCCGGCAGCTCGAGAGAAATGCCGAGGCATACGTCGATGACATAGTGGTCAAGTTACGAGAAGCAAGGACCCTTGTCGAAGATTTGGAAGAGAAGTTCACCAACCTGCGCAAGGTAAACATGCGCCTCAATCCGGAGAAGTGCGTGTTCGGCATCCCGTCCGGCAAGCTGCTGGGTTTCTTGGTGTCGCATAGAGGGATCGAGGCCAACCCGGAGAAGATCAAGGCGATAGAGAGGAGGAGCCCGCCGCAGACCCTCAAGGAGATGCAGAAGCTCGCGGGCTGTGTAACTTCGTTGGGGCGCTTCATCTCCAAGCTAGGCGAGCACGCCCTCCCGTTCTTCAAACTGATGAAGAATAAGGGCCCGTTTGAATGGACTCCGGAGGCCGAGGCGGCCTTCCAAGACCTCAAGAGGTACCTCACCAGCCCGCCGGTGATGGTGGCACCTCGCCCTCTTGAGCCCCTGGTGCTTTAGCTGGACGCCACACCCCACTCGGCCAGCGCGACACTCGTGGCGGTCCGGGAAGAGCGCGCGGATGCGGGTGTGCGGTGTAGTGCCCCGTGCCCGACTACGCCATCGCTGCCTCAGGATGGCGCTCCTGAGGCCCCAACTACCCCACCGGATGGTAAGGCTCCCGAGGCTCCCTCGTCTCAAGAAGGGTTGGACGCCGTCGACGCCTCTTTCCTCATCGAGCACCCCGTGTACTTTGTCAGCACGGTGCTGCGTGACGCGCGTGCACGCTACCGAATGCCGCAGAAGCTCCTGCTCGTGCTCCTCGTCGCCTCAAGGAAGCTGCGCCACTACTTCCAAGGCCACCCGATCAATGTCTTCTCGGCATACCCCCTGGAGAAGGTGCTCCGGAGCCCCAACGCCGCGGGCAGGGTTGCTGAGTGGAACATCGAGCTGTAGGCCTTCCAGCTGGAGTTTAGCACCACCAGGGTCATCAAGGGTGTGACCCTCGCTGACTTTGTGGCGGAACGGACTGACGCCCCTGACCGACGGGTGGGCGAATACCGTTCCCTCACGCCCGGAGACGAGGCACCGGATGGCTGGGTCATGTACTTTGACGGCGCGTTCGCACGACAGGACACAGGGGCTGGAGTCGTGCTCGTCTCCCCTACTGAGGACAAGCTCTACTACGCCGTTCAGCTCTGCTTCCAGCATGGTGAGAAGGTCTCCAACAACATCACGAAATACGAGGGCCTGATCGCCGGCCTCAAGGCCGCGACGGCTCTGGGGATCTGGCATCTCACCATCAAGGGCGACTCTCAGCTCCTCGTCAACTTCTCCAACAAGGAGTACAAGCCTAAGGACGAGCACATGGAGGCATACCTAGAAGAGGTACGCAAAATTGAAAAATGAATTTTGGGCTTGGAATTGCAGCATGTACCGCGTGGCACGGACAAGGAGGCAGACGACATAGCCAAGACGGCGTCCCGGCGCGAACCCCAAAAGCCTGGTGTCTTCGAGGAACGGCTCTTTAAACCATCTGCGCCCCCCCACCACTGCAGGCCCGGGGCTGCTTCGGGAGGAGCCGCCCATGGCCCTCTCCTCGGGCGCTCCAGCCTGCAGACCGACCTCCAGAGCTCGCTTGCTCCTGGCGCTCGAAGCTCAGGAGGGGTGCTGGACCGAGGAGTGATGACCCACAAGTATAGGGGATCAATTGTAGCTCTTTGCGATAAGTAAGAGTGTAGAACCCAACGAGGAGCAGAAGGAAATGACAAGTAGTTTTCAGTAAGGTAATGTCTGCAAGTGCTGAAATTGTAAGTAGTGGAGTAGTTTGATAGCAAGATAAATTGTAACGAGCAAGTAACGATAGTAGTAACAAAAGTGCAGCAAGGTAGCCCAATCCTTTTGAGGCAAAGGAGAGGCCAAAACAGTCTCTTATAATAAGCAAAGCGTTCTTGAGGGTACACGGAAATTTCATCTAGTCACTTTCATCATGTTGGTTTGATTTGTGTTTGCTTCTTTGATAATTTGATATGTGGGTGGACCGATGCTTAGGTGTTGTTCTTACTTGAAAAAACCTCGTACTTATTATTAACCCTCCCGCAAGCATCCGCAACTATGAGAAAAGTATTAAGAGTAAATTATAACCATAACACTAAACTCTAGGATCCAATCGGTCCCTTACGGAATAGTGCATAAACTGGGGGTTTAAGCTTATGTACCTCTCGCAACCCACCATCTATTTACTACTCCAAAATGCATTCCCTTAGGCCCAAATATGGTGAAGTGTCATGTAGTCGACGATCACATGACACCACGAAGGGAATCACAACATACATACTATCAAAATATCGAACACATATCAAGTTCACATGATTACTTGCAACATGATTTCTCCCGTGACCTCAAGAACAAAAGTAACTACTCACAAATAATAAACATGCTCATGATCAGCGGAGTATTAAATAGCATCATGGATCTAAACATATAATCTTCCACCAAATAAACCATATAGTAGTCAACTACAAGATATAATCAACACTACTAGTCACCCCCCAGCACCAATCTATAGTTCAGGTAACAAGATTGAATACAAGAGATGAACTACGGTTTGAGATGAGATAGTGTTGGTGAAGATGTTGATGGAGATTCCCCTCCCAAAGATGGGAGAGTTGTTGGTGATGATGATGACGATGATTTCCCCTTCCGGGAGGGAAGTTCCCCCAGCAGAATCGCTTCGCCGGAGGGCAAAAGTGCTCCTACCCAAGTTCCGCCTCGAGACGGCGGCGCTCCGCCCCGATCGTATTCTCTTCATTTTCTCTAGGTCAAAATGACTTATATATCAAAAGATGGGCACCAGAGGTGGGCCGAGGAGGCCACAATCCACCAGGGCGCGCCTGGGGGGCCTGGCGCGCCCAGGTGGGTTGTGCCCACGTGGTGGCCCCCCTCTGGTAGTTATTGGCACCAATATTTCTTAAATAATCCATAAAAATTCTCCGTAAAGTTTCACCTTGTTTGGAGTTGTGCAGAATAGGTGGCCTGACGGAGCTTTTCAGGTCCAGATTTCCAGCTGCCGGAATTCTCCTCTTGGTGTGTACCTTGCAAATTATGAGAGAAAAGGCATTAGAATTACTCCAAAAAGCATTATTATGGATAAAAACTTTGTAAGTAACAGTAAGAAAACATGATGCAAAATGGACGTATCAACTCCCCAAGCTTAGACCTCGCTTGTCCTCAAGCAAAAACCGAAATCGAAAAACATGTCCACATGCTTTGAGAGAGAGGTGTCGATAAAAACAAAATACGGACATAGAAGCATCATGTTGATTATTATAACAACAACAAAATAAAACATAATATTTTTATCACAGAACTTCTATCATACACATCCCATGAATAAGTAATAGTTCATCACATAATCGAAGTATAAAGCAAAAACTTTATTAGAAACCAATAAACTATGTTCTCAGTCAACTTTGCAACTAGAATTCATCATCTTTTCAGGAAGGGTCACATGTCGGAGCCTTTAGGCAAATCCACATACTCAACCATCATATAGTTTTCTATGATTGCTAACACTCACCTTGTACACATGAGCAAAACATTTCAACCGGACACATAGAAAGTTAGGGGCTTATAGTTCCACATCCCAACATGCTCACCTCAAGGGTGATGTCAACAATAATAACTCATGCTATCTATATTCAACTGGACATATGTGCCTAGATCTTTCCTCACCACATGATGCTTGCCAAAGGAGAAAAATAAAAAGGAATAGAAGGAAAACTTTGACTCTTTGCATAAAAGTAAATACATAAAAGTAGAAGATAGGCCCTTCGCAGAGAGAAGCAGAGCTTGCCATGCACTTATTTGTTTGTATGCTTAATCCATTAGTGCAAAAGTGTTGGGGAACGCAGTAATTTCAAAAAAATCCTACGATCACGCAAGATATATCTAGGTGATGCATAGCAACGAGCGGGGAGAGTGTGTCCACGTACCCTTGTAGACCGAAAGCGGAAGCGTTATATCAACGCGGTTGATGTAGTCGTACGTCTTCATGATCCGACCGATCCTAGCACCGAACGTACAGCACCTCCGTGTTCAGCACACGTTCAACTCGATGACGTCCCTCGTACTCTTGATCCAGTTGAGGCCGAGGCAGAGTTCCGTCAGCACGACGGTGTGGCGACGGTGATGATGAAGTTACCGACGCAGGGCTTCGCCTAAGCACTACGACGATACGACCGAGGTGTGTTTCTGTGGAGGGGGGCACCGCACACGGCTAAAAGATCAACTTGTGTGTCTTTGGGGTGCCCCCTTCCCACATATATAAAGGAGGGGGAAGAGGAGGCCAGCCCTAGAGGGGGGCCCAAAAGGGGGAGTCCTACTTGGACTCCCGGTCCAAGTAGGATTCACCCCCCCTTTCCTATTCCAACTAGGAGAAGGAAGGGGAGAAGGAAGGAGGGGGGCTCCGCCCCCTCCTAGTCCAATTCAGACCAGCCCATGGGGGGGCACGACCATCCCTTGAGGCCCTTCTCTCCTTTCCCGTATGGCCTATTAAGGCCCACTACTTCCCCCCGCGAATTCCCGTAACTCTCCGATACTCCAAAAAATACCCGAATCACTCGGAACCTTTCCGATATCCGAATATAGCCTTCCAATATATGAATCTTTATGTATCGATCATTTCAAGACTCCTCGTCATGTCCGTGATCTCATCCGGGACACCGAACAAACTTCGGTCATCAAATCACATAACTCATAATACAAATCGTCATCGAACGTTAAGCGTGCGGACCCTACGGGTTCGAGAACTATGTAGACATGACCGAGACACATCTCCGGTCAATAACCAATAGCAGAACCTGGATGCTCATATTGGCTCCTACATATTCCACGAAGATCTTTATCGGTCAAACCGCATAACAACATACGTTGTTCCCTTTGTCATCGGTATGTTACTTGCCCGAGATTCGATCGTCGGTATCTCAATAACTAGTTCAATCTCATTACCGGCAAGTCTATTTACTCGTTCCGTAATGCATCATCCTGCAAGTAACTCATTAGTCACATTGCTTGCAAGGCTTATAGTGATGTGCACTACCGAGAGGGCCCAGAGATACCTCTCCGATACACAGAGTGACAAATCCTAATCTTGATCTATGCCAACTGAACAAACACCATCGGAGACACCTGTAGATCATCTTTATAATCACCCAGTTATGTTGTGACGTTTGGTAGCACACTAAGTGTTCCTCCGGTATTCGGGAGTTGCATAATCTCATAGCCAGAGGAACATGTATAAGTCATGAAGAAAGCAATAGCAATAAAACTAAACTATCATTATTCTAAGCTAACGGATGGGTTTTGTCCATCACATCATTCTCCTAATGATGCGATCCCGTTCATCAAATGACAACACATGTCTATGGTCAGGAAACATGACCATCTTTGATAAACAAGCTAGTCGAGTAGAGGCATACTAGGGACACTCTGTTTTGTCTATGTATTCACACATGTACTAAGTTTTCGGTTAATACAATTCTAGCATGAATAACAAAAATTTATCATGATATAAGGAAATATACATAACAACTTTATTATTGCCTCTAGGGCATATTTCCTTCAGTCTCCCACTTGGACTAGAGTCAATAATCTAGTTCACATCGCCATGTGATTTAACACCAATAGTTCACATCACCATGTGATTAACACCCATAGTTCACATCGCCATGTGACCAATAATCAAAGGGTTTACTAGAGTTAGTAATCTAGTTCACATCGCCATGTGATTAACACCAAAAGAGTACTAAGGTGTGATCATGTTTTGCTTGTGAGAGAAGTCTAGTCAACGGGTCTGCCAAATTCAAAGCTGGATGTATTTAGCAAATTCTCTATATCTACAATGCTCTGCATGGAGCTACTTTAGCTAATTGCTACCACTTTCAATATGTATCCAGATTGAGACTCAGAGTCATCCGGATCGGTGTAAAAGCTTGCATCCATGTAACTCTTTATGATGAACTCTTTGTCACCTCCATAACCGAGAAATATTTCCTTAGTCCTCTTTAGGTACCTAAGGATAATTTTGACCGTTGTCCAGTGATCTCCTCCTAGATCACTATTGTACTCCTTTCCAAACTCATAGCAAGGTATACAATAGGTCTGGTACACAGCATGGCATACTTTATAGAACCTATGGCTGAAGCATAGGGAATGACTTTCATTCTCTCTCTATCTTCTACCGTGGTCGGGTATTGAGTCTTACTCAACTTCACACCTTGCAACACAGGCAAGAACTCCTTCTTTGACTGTTCCATTTTGAACTACTTCAAAATCTTGTCAAGGTATGTACTCATTCAAAAAACTTATCAAGCGTCTTGATCTATCTCTATAGATCTTGATGCTCAATATGTAAGCAGCTTTACCGAGGTCTTTCTTTGAAAAACTCTTATTCAAGTATCCTTTTATGCTATCCAGAAATTCTATATCATTTCCAATCAACAATATGTCATCCACATATAATATTAGAAATGCTACAGAGCTCCCACTCACTTTCTTGTAAATACAGGATTCTCCAAAAGTCTGTATAAAACCATATGCTTTGATCACACTATCAAAACGTTTATTCCAACTCCGAGATGCTTGCACCAGTCCATAAATGGATCGCTGGAGCTTGCACACTTTGTTAGCATCCTTTGGATCGATAAAACCTTCGGGTTGCATCATGTACAACTCTTCTTCAAGAAATCCATTCAGGAATGCAGTTTTGACATCCATTTGCCAAATTTCATAATCATAAAATGCGGCAATTGCTAACATGATTCGGACGGACTTAAGCATCGCTACAGGTAAGAAAGTCTCATCGTAGTCGACTCCTTGAACTTGTCAAAAACCTTACGCAACAAGTTGAGCTTTGTAGACTGTAACATTACCGTCAGCGTCAGTCTTCTTCTTGAGGATCCATTTATTCTCTATGGCATGCCGATCATCAGGCAAGTCAACCAAACTCCACACTTTGTTCTCATACATGGATCCCATCTCAGATTTCATGGCCTCAAGCCATTTCGCGGAATCTGGGCTCATCATCGCTTCCTCATAGTTCGTAGGTTCGTCATGGTCAAGTAACATGACCTCCAGAACAGGATTACCGTACCACTCTGGTGCGGATCTTACTCTAGTTGACCTACGAGGTTCCGTAGTAACTTGATCAGAAGTTTCATGATCATCATCATTAGCTTCCTCACTAATTGGTGTAGGAATCACTGGAACTGATTTATGTGATAAACTACTTTCCAATTCGGGAGAAGGTACAATTACCTCATCAAGTTCTACTTTCCTCCCACTCACTTCTTTCGAGAGAAACTCCTTCTCTAGAAAGGATCCATTTTAGCAACAAATATCTTGCCTTCGGGTCTGTGATAGAAGGTGTACCCAACTGTTTCTTTTTGGATATCCTACGAAGTCGCAATTCTCTGATTTGGGTTCGAGCTTATCAGGTTGAAGCTTTTTCACATAAGCATCGCAGCCCCAACTTTAAGAAACGACAACTTAGGTTTCTTGCCAAACCACAGTTCATACGGTGTCGTCTCAACGGATTTAGATGCTGCCCTAATTAAAGTGAATCCAGCTGTCTCTAATGCATAACCCCAAAACAATAGTGGTAAATCGGTAAGAAACATCATAGATCGCACCATATCTAATAAAGTACGATTACGACGTTCGGACACACCATTACGCTGTGGTGTTCCAGGTGGCGTGAGTTTGTGAAACTATTCCACATTGTTTTAAATGAAGGCCAAACTCGTAACTCAAATATTTGTCTCCATGATCAGATCGTAGAAACTTTATTTTCTTGTTACGATGATTCTTCACTTCACTCTGAATATTTTTGAACTTTTCAAAATGTTTCAGACTTGTGTTTCATTAAGTATATATACCCATATCTGCTCAACTCATCTATGAAGGTTAGAAAATAACGATAACCGCCGCGAGCCTCAACACTCATCGGACCGCATACATCGGTATGTATTATTTCCAGTCAGTCTGTAACTCGATCCATTGTTCCGAAGAACGGAGTTTTAGTCATCTTGCCCATGAGGCATGGTTCGCAAGCATCAAATGATTCATAATCAAGTGATTCCAAAAATCCATCTGCATGGAGTTTCTTCATGCGCTTTACACCAATATGACCTAAACTGCGGTGCCACAAATATGTTGCACTATCATTATCAACTTTGCATCTTTTGGCATCACTATTATGAATATGTGTATTATTACGATCGAGATTCAATAAACCATTTACATTGGATGTTTGACCATAGAAGGTTTTATTCATGTAAATAGAACAACAATTATTCTCTGACTTAAATGAATAACCGTATCACAATAAACATGATCTAATCATATTCATGCTCAACGCAAACACCAAATAACATTTATTTAGGTCCAACACCAATCCCGAAGGTATGGGGAGTGTGCAATGGTGATCTTATCAACCTTGGAATCACTTCCAACACACATTGTCACCTCGCCCTTAACTAGTCTCCATTCATTTTGCAACTCGTGTTTTGAGTTACTAATCTTAGCAACTGAACTAGTATCAAATACCCTAGGGTTACTATGAACACTAGTAAAGTACACATCAATAACATGTATATCAAATATACTTTTGTTCACTTTGCCATCCTTCTTATCTGCCAATTATTTGGGTTAGTTCCGCTTCTAGTGATTAATCCCTTGCAGTAGAAGCACTCAGTTTCAGGCTTGGGTCTAGCTTTGGGCTTTTTCACGGGAGTGGCAACTTGCTTGCCATTCTTCTTGAAGTTCCCTTTCTTTCCCTTGCCCTTTTACTTGAAATTAGTGGTCTTGTCAACCATCAACACTTGATGCTTTTTCTTGATTTCTACCTTCGCTGATTTGAGCATCGCGAAGAGCTTGGGAATTACTTTTGTCATCCCTTGCATATTATAGTTCATCACGAAGTTCTAGTAACTTGGTGATATTGACTAGAGAACTTTGTCAATTACTATCTTATCTGGAAGAGTAACTCCCACTTGGTTCAAGCAATTGTAGTACCCATACAATCTGAGCACATGCTCACTGGTTGAGCTATTCTCCTCCATCTTGTAGGCAAAGTACTGTCAGAGGTCTCATACCTCTCGACACGGGCATGAGCATGAAATACCAATTTCAACTCTTGGAACATCTCATATGCTCCATGTCGTTCAAAACATTTTTGAAGTCCCGGTTCTAAGCCGTAAAGCATGGTGCACTAGACTATCAAGTAGCCATCATACCGAGCTTGTCAAACGTTCATAACGTCTACATCTGCTCCTGCAATAGTTCTGTCACCTGGTGGTGCATCAAGAACATAATACTTCTGTGTAGCAATGAGGCTAATCCTTAGATCATGGACCTAGTCGCATCATTGCTACTATCATCTTTCAACTTAGTTTTCTCTAGGAACATATCATAAATAAAACGGGGAAGCTATGCGCGAGCTATTGATCTACAACATAGACATGCAAAGACTATCAGGACTAAGTTCATGATAAATTAAAGTTCAATTAATCATATTGCTTAAGAACTCCCACTTAGATAAACATCCTCTAGTCATCTAAATGATCACGTGATCCATATCAACTAAACCATGTCCGATCATCACGTGAGATGGAGTAGCTTTCAATGGTGAACATCACTATGTTGATCATATCTACTATATGATTCACGCTCGACCTTTCGGTCTGAGTGTTCTGAGGCCATATCTGCATATGCTAGGCTCGTCAAGTTTAACCCGAGTATTCTGCGTGTGCAAAACTGGCTTGCACCCGTTGTATTTGAATGTAGAGCTTATCACACCCGATCATCACGTGGTGTCTCGGCACGACGAACTGTCGCAACGGTGCATACTCAGGGAGAACACTTATACCTTGAAATTTTACTGAGGGATCATCTTATAATGCAACCGCCGTACTAAGCAAAATAAGATGCATAAAATATAAACATCACATGCAATCAAAATATATGGCATGATATGGCCATGATCATCTTGTGCCTTTGATCTCCATCTCCAAAGTATCATCATGATCTCTATCGTCACCGGCATGACACCATGATATCTATCATCTTGATCTCTATCAACGTGTCATCACATGGTCGTCTCGCCAACTATTGCTATCGCATAGCGATAAAGTAAAGCAATTATTTGGCGCTTGCATCTTATGCAATAGAGACAACCATAAGGCTTTTGCCAGTTGCCGATAACATTTAAAAAACATGATCATCTCATACAACAATTTATATATCATCACATATTGACCATATCACATCACAACATGCCCTGCAAAAACAAGTTAGACATCCTCTACTTTGTTGTTAAATTTTACGTGGCTGCTACAGGCTTAGCAAGAACCGTTCTTACCTACACATCAAAACCACAACAATTTTTCGTCAATTGTATTGTTTTAACCTTCAACAAGGACCAAACGTAGTCACACTCGATTCAACTAAAGTTGGAGAAACAGACACCCACTAGCCACCTGTGTGCGAAGCATGGCGGTAGAACCAGTCTCATGAACGCGGTCATGTAATGTCGGTCTGGCCGCTTCATCCAACAATATCGCCGAATCAAAGTATGACATGTTGGTAAGCAGTATGACTATTATCGCCCACAACTCTTTGTGTTCTATGTTGGGGAACGTAGCAATAATTCAAAATTTTCCTACGTGTCACCAAGACCAATCTAGGGGATGCTAGCAACGGGAAAGAAGGAGTGCATCTTCATACCCTTGAAGATCGCTAAGCGGAAGCGTTACAAGAACGCGGTTGATGGAGTCGTACTCGCGGCGATTCAAATCGCGGAAGATCCGATCTAGCGCCGAACGGACGACGCCTCCGCGTTCAACACACGTACAGCCCAGGGACGTCTCCTCCTTCTTGATCCAGCAAGGGGAGAGGAGAAGTTGAGGGAGAACTCCAGCAGCACGACGGCATGGTGGCAATGGAGCTCGTGGTTCTCCGGCAGAGCTTCGCTAAGCACTACGGAGGTGAAGGAGGAGGTGTATGAGGAGGGAGGGCTGCGCCAGGGAAGAGGTGTAACTGCCCTCCCACCCCTCCACTATATATAGGGGCAAGGGGAGAGGGGAGGCGCCCTAGGGTTTCCCCTAGGGGCGGCAGCCAAGCAGATTGGATCTCCCTAGGGAAAATCCTAGGGAGACTTGCCCCCCCAAGCCAAGCAGGTGGAGGCTTGCCTCCCAAGCCAGGTGGAGGCGCCCCACCTCCCCAAGTAACGTGGGAAAGGGCGTGGGGGGCACACCACCCCTTAGTGGGTTGGTTTTCCCCTTCCCCTTTGGCCCATGAGGCCCTCCGACACTTGCCGGGGCTCCCGAAACACCTTTCGGTCATGCTGGCCATAGCCTGGTACCCCCGGAACACTTCCGGACTCCAATACCCTTCGTCCAATATATCGATCTTCACCGCCGGACCATTCCGGAACTCCTCGTGATGTCCGGGATCTCATCCGGGACTCCGAACAACCTTCGGTAACCACATACTATTTCCCATAACAACTCTAGCGTCACCGAACCTTAAGTGTGTAGACCCTACGGGTTCGGGAACCATGCAGACATGACCGAGACACCTCTCCGGCCAATAACCAATAGCGGGATCTGGATACCCATATTGGCTCCCACATGTTCCACGATGATCTCATCGGATGAACCACGATGTCGGTCATTCAATCAATCCCGTATACAATTCCCTTTGTCTATCGGTAAGTTACTTGCCCGAGATTCGATCGTCGGTATCCCAATACCTCGTTCAATCTCATTACCGGCAAGTCTCTTTACTCGTTCCATAACGCATGATCCCGTGGCTAACTCATTAGTCACACTGAGCTCATTATGATGATGCATTACCGAGTGGGCCCAGAGATACCTCTCCGTCATACGGAGTGACAAATCCCAGTCTTGATTCATGCCAGCCCAACAGACACTTTCGGAGATACCTATAGTGCTCCTTTATAGCCACCCAGTTACGTTGTGACGTTTGGTACACCCAAAGCACTCCTACGGTATCCGGGAGTTGCACAATCTCATGGTCTAAGGAAAAGATACTTGACATTAGAAAATCTCTAGCAAAACGAACTACACGATCTTGTGCTACGCTTAGGATTGGGTCTTGTCCATCACATCATTCTCCTAATGATGTGATCCCGTTATCAATGACATCCAATGTCCATGGTCAGGAAACCATAACCATCTATTGATCAACGAGCTAGTCAACTAGAGGCTTACTAGGGACATGTTGTGGTCTATGTATTCACACATGTATTACGGTTTCCAGTTAATACAATTATAGCATGAACAATAGACAATTATCATGAACAAGGAAATACAATAATAACCATTTTATTATTGCCTCTAGGGCATATTTCCAACAGTCTCCCACTTGCACTAGAGTCAATAATCTAGTTCACATCACTATGTGATTGACACTCAAATTTCACATCGCCATGTGACTAATACCCAAGAGTTTACTAGAGTCAATAATCTAGTTCACATCACCATGTGATTAACACTCAATGAGTTCTAGGGTTTGATCATGTTTTGCTTACGAGAGAGGTTTTAGTCAACGAGTCTGCAACATTCAGATCCGTGTGTGCTTTACAAATCTCTATGTCATCTTGTAGATGCAGCTACCACGTGCTACTTGGAGCTGTTCCAAATAACTGCTCTACTATACGAATCCGGTTTACTACTCAGAGTCATCCGGAGTAGTGTCAAAGTTTGCATCGTCGTAACCCTTTACGACGAACTCTTTTACCACCTCCATAATCGAGAAAATTCCTTAGTCCACTAGTTACTAAGGATAAGTTCGACCGCTATCATGTGATCCATTCCTGGATCACTATTGTACCCTTTGACTAACTCATGGCAAGGCACACTTCAGGTGCAGTACATAGCATAGCATATTGTAGAGCCTACGTCTAAAGCATAGGGGACGACCTTCGTCCTTTCTCTCTCTTCTGCCGTGGTCAGGTCTTGAGTCTTACTCAATACTCACACCTTGTAACACAGCCAAGAACTCCTTCTTTGCTGATCTATTTTGAACTCCTTCAAAATCTTGTCACGGTATGTATTCATTTGAAAGTACTATTGAGCGTTTTTGATCTATCCTTATAGATCTTGATGCTCAATGTTCAAGTAGCTTAATCCAGGTTTTCCATTGAAAAACACTTTTCAAATAACCTTGTATGCTTTCCAGAAATTCTACATCATTTCTGATCAACAATATGTTAACAACATATACTCATCAAAAATTCTATAGTGCTCCCACTCACTTCTTTGGGAATATAAGTTTCTCATAAACTTTGTATAATCCTAAAATCTTTGATCATCTCATCAAAGCGTAGATTCCAACTCTGAGATGCTTACTCCAGTCCTTAGAAGGATTGATGGAGCTTTGCATACTTGTTAGCATCTTTCAGGATTGACAAAACCATCTGGTTGTATCACATACAACCTTTCCTCAAGAAAATCGTCGAGGAAACAATGTTTTGACATCCTATCTGCAAGATTTCATAAATAATGCAGTAACTGCTAATATAGTTCCAACAGACTCTTAGCATCGCTACGAGTGAGAAAACCTCATCGTAGTCAACTCCTTGAACTCGTCGGAAAACATCTTAACGACAAGTCGAGCTTTATTAATGGCCGTACTTACCATCATTGTCCGTCTTCCCTTTTAAAATCCATCTGCACCCAACAGCTTTACGACCATCAAGTAGTTCTTCCAAAGTCTATACTTTGTTTTCATACATGGATCCTCTCGGTTTTATGGCCTTAAGCCATTCTTCGGAATCCGGGCCCACCATCGCTTCTCCATAGCTCGTAGGTTCATTGTTGTCTAGCAACATGACTTCCAAGACAGGATTACGTACCACTCTGAAGTAGTATGCATCCTTGTCGTCCTACGAGGTTTGGTAGTGACTTGATCCTAAGTTTCATGATCACTATCATAAGCTTCCACTTCAATTGGTGTAGGTGCCACCGGAACAACTTCTTGTGCCCTGCTACACACTAGTTGAAGTCATGGTTCAATAACCTCATCAAGTCTCCACCATCCTCCCACTCAATTCTTTCAAGAGAAACTTTTCCTCGAGAAAGGACCCATTTCTAGAAACAATCACTTTTGCTTCCAGATATGAAATAGGAGGTATACCCAACTGTTTTGGGTATTCTATGAAGATGCATTTATCCGCTTTGGGTCGAGCTTATCATCCTGAAACTTTTTCACATAAGCGTCGCAGCCCCAAACATTTAAGAAACGACAGCTTAGGTTTCTCTAAACCATAGTTCATATGGTGTCATCTCAACGGAATTGCGTGGTGCCCTATTTAAAGTGAATGCGGTTGTCTCTAATGCCTAACCCATAAACGATAGTGTAATTCGATAAGAGACATCATGGTATGCACTATATCCAATAGGGTGCAGTTATGATGTTCGGACACACCATCACACTATAGTGTTCTAGGCGGTATTAGTCGTGAAACAATTTCCACAATTTCTTAATTGTGTGCCAAACTCGTAACTCAGATATTCATCTCTATGATCATATCATAGACATTTTTATCCTCTTGTCACGACGATCTTCAACTTCACTCTAAAATTACTTGAACCTTTCAATAATTCAGACTTGTGTTTCATCAAGTAAATATACTCAGCATCTACTCAAATCATCTGTGAAGTAAGAACATAACGATATCCACTGCATGCCTCAGCACTCATTGGACTGCGCACATCAAAATGTCTTACTTCGAACAAGTTGCTTTCTTGTTCCATCTTACTGAAAACGAGGCCTTTCAGTCATCTTGCCCATGTGGTATGATTTTCATGTCTCAAGTGATTCAAAATCAAGTGAGTCCAAACGATCCATCTGTATGGACGTTCTTCATGCATATATACTAATAGACATGGTTCGCATGTCTCAATCTTTTCAAAAATGAGTGAGTCCAAATATCCATCAACATGGAGCTTCTTCATGCGTTTTATACCAATATGACTCAAGTGGCAGTGCCACAAGTATGTGGTACTATCTTATATCTTTTGGCATGAACATGTGTATCACTACGATCGAGATTCAACAAACCATTCATTTTAAGTGCAAGACCATTGAAGGTATTATTCAAATAGAGAGAGTAACCATTATTCTCTTTAAATGAATAAGCGTATTGCGATAAACATAATCCAATCATGTCTATGCTCAACGCAAACACCAAATAACAATTATTTAGGTTTAACACCAATCTCGATGGTAGAGGGAGCATGCGATGCTTGATCACATCAACCTTGGAAACACTTCCAACACATATCGTCATCTCACCTTTAGCTAGTCTCCGTTTATTCCGTAGCCTTTTATTTCGAGTTACCAACACTTAGCAACCGAACCGGTATCTAATACCCTGGTGCTACTAGGAGTAATAGGTACACATTAATATAATGTATATCCAATATACTTCTGTCGACCTTGCCTGCCTTCTCATCTACCAAGTATCTAGGGTAGTTCTGCTTCAGTGACCGTTCCCCTCATTACAGAAGCACTTAGTCTCGGGTTTGGGTTCAACCTTGGGTTTCTTCAGTAGAGCAGCAACTGATTTGCCGTTTCATGAAGTATCCCTTCTTTCCCTTGCCCTTCTTGAAACTAGTGGTTTTACTAACCATCAACAATTGATGCTCCTACTTGATATCTACTTTTGCATTGTCAAACATCGTGAATAGCTCAAGGATCATCATATCTATCCCTGATATGTTATAGTTCATCACGAAGCTCTAGTAGCTTGGCGGCAGTGACTTTGGAGAACCATCACTATCTCATCTGGAAGACAACTCCCACTCGATTCAAGCGATTGTAGTACTCAGACAATCCGAGCACATGCTCAACGATTGAGCTTTTCTCCCTTAGTTTGCAGGCTTAAGAAACTTGTCGGAGGTCTCACACCTCTTGACGTGGGCACGAGCCTAAAATCCCAATTTCAGCTCTTGGAACATCTCATATGTTCCGCGACGTCTCAAAATGTCTTCGGTGCCTCAATTCTAAACCGTTTAACATTACGTACTAAACTATCACGTAGTCATCAAAACGTGCATGTCAGATGTCCGCAACATCCACAAACGATGCTCGAGGTTCAGCACACGGAGCGGTGCATTAAGGACATAAGCCTTCTGTGCAGCAATGAGGACAATCCTCAGTATACGGACCCAGTCCGCATAATTGCTACTGTCAACTTTCAACTAAATTTTCTCTAGGAACATATCTTAAACAGTAGAACTAAAGCGTAAGCTATGACATAATTTGCAAAGACCTTTTGACTATGTTCATGATAATTAAGTTCATCTGATTATTTAATGAACTCCCACTTAGATAGACATCCCTCTAGTCATCTAAGTGATACATGATCCGAATCGACTAGACCGTGTCCGATCATCACGTGAGATGGACTAGTCATCAACGGTGAACATCTCCATGTTGATCGTATCTTCTATACGACTCATGTTCGACCTTTCGGTCTCTTGTGTTCCGAGGCCATGTCTGTACATGCTAGGCTCGTCAAGTCAACCTAAGTGTTTCGCATGTGTAAATCTGGCTTACACCCGTTGTATGCGAACGTTAGAATCTATCACACCCGATCATCACGTGGTGCTTCGAAACAACGAACCTTCGCAACGGTGCACAGTTAGGGGGAACACATCTCTTGAAATTTTAGTGAGGGATCATCTATTTATACTACCATCGTTCTAAGCAAATAAGATGTAAACATGACAAACATCACATGCAAATCATAAAGTGACATGATATGGACAGTATCATCTTGCGCCTTTTGATCTCCATCTTTGAGGCGCGGCATGATCACCTTCGTCACCGGCATGACACCACGATCTCCATCATCATGATCTCCATCATCGTGTCTTCATGAAGTTGTCTCGCCAACTATTACTTCTACTACTATGGCTAACGGTTAGCAATAAAGTAAAGTAATTACATACGTTTTTCATTGACACGCAGGTCATACAATAAATTAAGACAACTCCTATGGCTCCTGCCGGTTGTCATACTCATCGACATGCAAGTCGTGATTCCTATTACAAGAACATGATCAATCTCATACATCACATATATAATTCATCACATCCTTTTGGCCATATCACATCACATAGCATACCCTGCAAAAACAAGTTAGACGTCCTCTAATTGTTGTTGCATGTTTTACGTGGCTGCTATGGGTTTCTAGCAAGAACGTTTCTTACCTATGCAACAGCCACAACGGTGATATGCCAATTGCTATTTACCCTTCATAAGGACCCTCTTCATCAAATCCGATCCGACTAAAGTGGGAGAGACAGACACCCGCTAGCCACCTTATGCATCAAGTGCATGTCAGTCGGTGGAACCTGTCTAGGGAAAATCATAGGGAGACTTGCCCCCCAAGCCAAGCAGGTGGAGGCTTGCCTCCCAAGCCAGGTGGAGGCGCCCCACCTCCCCAAGTAACGTGGGAAAGGGTGTGGGGGGCGCACCACCCCTTAGTGGGCTGGTTTGCCCCTTCCCCTTTGGCCCATGAGGCCCTCCAACACTTGCCGGGGCTCCCGAAACACCTTTCGGTCATGCTGGCCATAGCCTGGTACCCCCGGAACACTTCCGGACTCCAATACCCTTCGTCCAATATATCGATCTTCACCGCCAGACCATTCCAGAACTCCTCGTGATGTCCGAGATCTCATCCGGGACTCCGAATAACCTTCGGTAACCACATACTATTTCCCATAACAACTCTAGCGTCACCGAACCTTAAGTGTGTAGACCCTACGGGTTCGGGAACCATGCAGACATGACCGAGACACCTCTCCGGCCAATAACCAATAGCGGGATCTGGATACCCATATTGGCTCCCACATGTTCCACGATGATCTCATCGGATGAACCACGATGTTGGGGATTCAATCAATCCCGTATACAATTCCCTTTGTCTATCCGTAAGTTACTTGCCCGAGATTCGATCGTCGGTATCCCAATACCTCGTTCAATCTCGTTACCGGCAAGTCTCTTTACTCATTTCGTAACGCATGATCCCATGGCTTACTCATTAGTCACATTGAGCTCATTATGATGATGCATTACCGAGTGGGCCCAGAGATACCTCTCCGTCATACGGAGTGACATCCCAGTCTCGATTCGTGCCAACCCAATAGACACTTTCGGAGATACCTGTAGTGCACCTTTATAGCCACACAGTTACGTTGTGACGTTTGGTACACCCAAAGCACTCCTACGGTATCCGGGAGTTGCACAATCTCATGGTCTAAGGAAAAGATACTTGACATTAGAAAAGCTCTAGCAAAACGAACTACACGATCTTGTGCTACGCTTAGGATTGGGTCTTGTCCATCACATCATTCTCCTAGTGATGTGATCCCGTTATCAATGACATCCAATGTCCATGGTCAGGAAACCATAACCATCTATTGATCAACGAGCTAGTCAACTAGAGGCTTACTAGGGACATGTTGTGGTCTATGTATTCACACATGTATTACGGTTTCCAGTTAATACAATTATAGCATGAACAATAGACAATTATCATGAACAAGGAAATACAATAATAACCATTTTATTATTGCCTCTAGGGCATATTTCCAACATTCTACTCGTGCATATAACATCTACGGATAGACCTGGCTCTGATACCACTGCTGGGGAACGCAGTAATTTCAAAAAAAATCCTACGATCACGCAAGATCTATCTAGGTGATGCACAGCAACGAGCGGGGAGAGTGTGTCCACGTACCCTCGTAGACCGAAAGTGGAAGCGTTATATCAACGTGGTTGATATAGTCGTACGTCTTCACGATCCGACCGAGCCTTGCACCGAACGTACGTCACCTCCATGTTCAACACACGTTCAGCTCGATGACGTCCCTCGTACTCTTGATCTACTTGAGGCCGAGGAGAGTTCTGTCAGCACGATGGTGTGGTGACGGTGATGATGAAGCTACCGGCGCAGGGCTAAGCACTACGACGATATGACCGAGGTGTGTTTTTGTGAAGGGGGGCACCGCGCACGGCTAAAAGATCAACTTGTGTGTCTTTGGGGTGCCCCCTTCCCACGTATATAAAGGAGGGGGGAAGAGGAGGCCAGCCCTAGAGGGGGCGCGCAGAAAGGGGGAGTCCTACTTGGACTCCCGGTCCAAGTAGGATTCGCCCCCCCTTCCTATTCCAACTAGGAGAAGGAAGGGAAGGAGGACGAGGGGAGAAGGAAGGAGGGGGCGCTGCCCCCTCCTAGTCCAATTCGGACCAGCCCATGGGGGGCGCACGGCCATCCCTTGAGGCCCTTCTCTCCTTTCCCATATGGCCCATTAAGGCCCACTACTTCCCCCGGCGAATTCCCGTAACTCTCCGGTACTCCAAAAAATAACCGAATCACTCGGAACCTTTCCAATATCCGAATATAGCCTTCCAATATATGAATATTTATTTCTTGACCATTTTGAGACTCCTCGTCATATCCGTGATCTCATACGGGACTCCGAACAAACTGGTCATCAAATCACATTACTCATAATACAAATCGTCATCGAACATTAAGCGTGCGGACCCTACGGGTTCGAGAACTATGTAGACATGACCGAGACACATCTCCGGTCAATAACCAATAGCGGAACTTGGATGCTCATATTGGCTCCTACATATTCTACGAAGATCTTTATCGCTCAAACCGCATAACAACATACGTTGTTCCCATTGTCATCAGTATGTTACTTGCCCGAGATTCGATCGTCGGTATCATCATACCTAGTTCAATCTCGTTACCGGCAAGTCTCTTTACTCGTTCCGTAATGCATCATCCCGCAACTAACTCATTAGTCACATTGCTTGCAAGGCTTATAGTGATGTGCATTACGGAGAGGGCCCAGAGATACCTGTCTGATACACAAAGTGACAAATCCTAATCTTGATCTATGCCAACTCCACAAACACCATTGGAGACACCTGTAGAGCATCTTTATAATCACCTAGTTATGTTTTGACGTTTGATAGCACATTAAGTGTTCCTCCGGTATTTGGGAGTTGCATAATCTCATAGTTAGAGGAACATGTATAAGTCATGAAGAAAGCAATAGCAATAAAACTAAACGATCATTATGCCAAGCTAACGGATGGGTTTTGTCCATCACATCATTCTCCTAATAATGTGATCCCGTTCATCAAATGACAACACATGTGTATGGTCAGGTAACATGACCATCTTTGATAAACAAGCTAGTCAAGTAGAGGCATACTAGGGACACTCTGTTTTGTCTATGTATTCACACATGTACTAAGTTTCCGGTTAATACAATTCTAGCATGAATAATAAACATTTATCATGATATAAGGAAATATAAATAAAAACTTTATTATTGCCTCTAGGGCATATTTCCTTCAAAAAGAACGTCACGTTACATTGCCCCTTAAGATGACAACCTTTATTATGCAGTATGTCGCTTTTATTCTTTGTCATCCAAGTTCGTGCAACGCTCAATTTTCTCTTACACTAAACAATCTCACACATTTTAGAAGCAATTTTTATTGCCTTGTTGCACCCATGACAACTTACTTGAGGGATCTTGCTCAATCCCTAGGTAGGTATGGTGGCCACTTGAAAAAGATTTGGGTTTAAGGGTTTTTGGATGCACAAATAGTATCTCTACTTAGTGCGGAGTTTTTGGCTAGCAAAGATAGGGGCCAAGCACCACATGTTAAAGGATCTATGACAATATGACTTCTATGTGAATATAAACAAACATAAACCATTGCGTTGTCTTCCTTGTCCAACGTCAACAATTTTGGCATATAATATTTTGATGAGGGCTCACAATCACACAAGATTTCTAGGATAGTTTATTTACATGTGAATCTTCCCTTCCCTTATTAATTCTTGCATGAGTTGCATCATTGACTAATGCTATGCTTGTCAATCTCTAATAAAATTTTCTTACTTATACTTTTCCTTATGTGGTGCTATCACCTACCATAGGATTAGTATATGATCTTATTGATTTATTTCCTTTCTTTTATTTGCTTTATTTTTCTTTTTCTTTTCTTTATTTGCAACAAGAAAGTAAAGAAAGTAAAAACTCAAACTAACTATTATATAACTTGCACACGATTACAATGATAGATCACTAAGCAAACTCTCAAAGAAGAAAGGATCGAACTAAACTTTATTTCATCTAAAGCAAAAGGATTGATCTAAAATAAAAAAAAGCAAAAAGATAGTGGGATGATACGATACCGGGGCACCTCCCCCAAGCTTGATGGAAGCCAAGGGAGTGCCCATACCTGATACTCAATTCTCCTTTGGTGGTGAAGAAGATGGTGGTGGTGAAGAGGAAGAGGTCTTGTCCTTGGATTTCCATGGCAGTGGTCCACCATCATAAGAGGAAGAGTGAGTCTCACGGGTCCTGCAACTAGCAGCCAAACTCATACCTTTAAACCTCGCCTCATATTCAAAGACTTGGTTCTGGAGGTCGTAAATCTGGCTTTGGAGGAAGTTGATTTGCTCGTTGAAGGTGAAGACGATGTCCTTCATGGGCTTGCCATCCACCTTGAGATCACGGGAGAGGTCCATGATCATTAGGTGATTAGCTTGGAGTCCACGCTCCACCATTCCCTTACACCAGAAGACATCTTGCTCCACAGCTTCAAGCCTAGCCTCCACGGTTCCCGTCGCCTTGGGACAGGGCACATCGCGAAGGTGAAGCACCCCCTCGTGCATCTCAATGACCTGAGGGTAATGCACCACCTCCCGCAGATATGGGTTGATGACATTCTTGAAGAACTTGTCCTTGGAGGAGCTTGAAGCAGCCATGGTAGATGGGATCTGACAGAAAATAGCAAGGGAAAAAGAGAATAGAGGATTTCTTCGCAATACGGTGATTAACAGGTTCGGGAAGTATATATAGATTTTTTTATCTTGGGGGACAAGTACATGGAAGAAAAATGGAGTCCGGAAGGTGTCCCAGGTGGGAACAACCCACCTGGGCGTGCCAGGCATGCCTGGCGCGCACTGGTGTCTTGTGCCCACCACGGGACGCTTCCTGGAAGTTTCTTTATTTCCAAAATTCTATAATATTCCAAAACTGACAAAAAATATTTTTGCAGATTTTTCGGAGTCCGTTTACTTACCGTATCACATACCTCCTTATTTTGACGATTCTGGAGTGTTCTAGAAGGACTCTTTTATGTGTTCTTCCGGTGTCAAAGTTTGGATAATATTGCTTTCAACATTAATGGGTGTACCTGAGATATAATGCTTTATTCGTTGCCCATTGACAACCTTCAGGTTAGTACCTTTGGAATTATTTATTTTGATGGCTCCAGACCGGTAAACCTCCTCGATGACATATGGGCCTTCCCATTTTGAGTGGAGTTTTCCTACAAAGAATCTGAAACGAGAGTTGTACAAAAGAACATATTCTCCAACTTTAAACTCACGCTTTTGAATTCTTTCGTCATTCCATCTTTTAACTTTTTCTTCGAATAATTTTGCATTTTCATAAGCTTGGGTTCTCCATTCATCCAATGAGCTTATATCAAATAGGCTCTTTTCACCAACAAGTTTGAAATCATAGTTGAGTTCTTTGAATGCCCAATATGCTTTATGTTCTAAGTCAAGAAGCAAATGACAAGCTTTTCCATAAACCATCTTATAAGGAGACATACCCATAGGTTTTTATATGCTGTTCTATAAGCCCAAAGCGCATCATCTAATTTCTTAGACCAATTCTTCCTAGACCTATTGATAGTCTTTTACAAAATTAATTTTATTTCTCTACTACTAAGCTCAATTTGACCACTAGACTGAGGATGATATGGTGATGCAATTCTATGGTTAATCCCAAAAATTAGTTTTAGCACACTATATAAATGTTTCCTTACCGAATTCCACTTACCAAAGGCGCTTCACTCCCCGGAAACGGTGCCAGAAAATAGCCTTAATGACCCACAAGTATAGGGGATCAGTTGTAGCTCTTTTTGATAAGTAAGAGTGTCGAACCCGACGAGGAGTAGAAGGAAATGACAAGTAGTTTTCAGTAAGGTAATGTCTGCAAGTGCTGAAATTGTAAGTAGTGGAGTAGTTTGATAGCAAGATAAATTGTAACAAGCAAGTAATGATAGTAGTAAAAAAAGTGCAGCAAGGTAGCCCAATCCTTTTGAGGCAACGGACAGGCCAAAACGGTCTCTTATAATAAGCAAAGAGTTCTTGAGGGTACACGGGAATTTCATCTAGTCACTTTCATCATGTTGGTTTGATTTGTGTTCGCTACATTGATAATTTGATATGTGGGTGGACCAGTGCTTAGGTATTGTTCTTACTTGAACAAACCTCCTACTTATCATTAACCCTCCCGCAAGCATCCGCAACTACGAGAAAAGTATTAAGAATAAGTTCTAACCATAGCATTAAACTCTAGGATCCAATCGGTCCCTTACGGAATAGTGCATAAACTGGGGTTTAAGCTTGTGTCACTCTCGCAACCCACCATCTATTTACTACTCCACAATGCATTCGCTTAGGCCCAAATATGGTGAAGTATCATGTAGTCTATGTTCAGATGACACCACTAAGGGAATCACAACATACATACTATCAAAATATCGAACACATATCAAGTTCACATGATTACTTGCAACATGATTTCTCCCGTGACCTCAAGAACAAAAGTAACTACTCACAAATAATAAACATGCTCATGATCAGAGGAGTATTAAATAGCATCATGGATCTGAACATATAATCTTCCACCAAATAAACCATATAGTAGTCAACTACAAGATGTAATCAACACTACTAGTCACCCCCTAGCACCAATCTATAGTTCAGGTAACAACATTGAATACAAGAGATGAACTAGGGTTTGAGATGAGATGGTGCTGGTGAAGTTGTTGATGGAGATTGCCCTCCCCAAGATGGGAGAGTTGTTGGTGATGATGATGACGATGATTTCCCCCACCGGGAGGGAAGTTCCCCCGGCAGAATCGCTCCGCCGGAGGGCAAAAGTGCTCCTGCCCAAGTTCCGCCTCGAGATGGCGGCGCTCCGTGATACGTCTCCATCGTATATACTTTTCCAAACACTTTTGCCCCTGTTTTGGACTCTAACTTGCATGATTTGAATGGAACTAACCCGGACTGACGTTGTTTTCAGCAGAATTGCCATGGTGTTATTTTTGTGCAGAAATAAAAGTTCTCGGAATGACCTGAAACTTCACGGAGAATATTTTTGGAATATATAAAAAATACTAGAGAAAGAATCAAGACTAGGGGGCCCACACCCTGTCCATGAGGGTGGGGGGCGCGCCTACCCCCTAGGTGCGCCCCCCTGCCTCGTGGGCCCCTGGTGCTCCACCGACCTCAACTCCAACTCCATATATTCACGTTCGGGGAGAAAAAATTCAGAGAGAAGGATTCATCATGTTTTACGATACGGAGCCGCCGCCAAGCCCTAAACTCTCTTGGGAGGGCTGATCTGGAGTCCGTTCGGGGCTCCGGAGAGGGGAATCCGTCGCCGTCGTCATCATCAACCTTCCACCATCACCAATTTCATAATGCTCACCGCCGTGTGTGAGTAATTCCATCGTAGGCTTGCTGGACGGTGATGGGTTGGATGATATTTATCATGTAATCGAGTTAGTTTTGTTAGGGTTTGATCCTTAGTATCCACTATGTTCTGAGATTGATGTTGCTATGACTTCGCTATGCTTAATGCTTGTCACTAGGGCCCGAGTGCCATGAATTTAGATCTGAACCTATTATGTTTTCATGAATATATGTGAGTTCTTGATCCTATCTTGCAAGTCATTAGTCACCTACTATGTGTTATGATCCGGTAACCCTGAAGTGACAATAATCGGGACCACTCCCGGTGATGACCGTAGTTTGAGGAGTTCATGTATTCACTATGTGTTAATGCTTTGGTCCGGTACTCTATTAAAAGGAGGCCTTAATATCCCTTAGTTTCCAATAGGACCCCGCTGCCACGGGAGGGTAGGACAAAAGGTGTCATGCAAGTTCTTTTCCATAAGCATGTATGACTATATTCGGAATACATGCCTACATTACATTGATGAACTAGAGCTAGTTCTGTGTCACCCTATGTTATAACTATTGCATGAGGAATTGCATCCGACATAATCATGCATCACTGATCCAATGCCTACGAGATTTTCACATATTGATCTTTGCTTAGTTACTTTACCGTTGCCACTGTTACAATTACTACAAAACTGCTACTGTTACTTTTGCCACCGTTACCGTTACTTCCATATTACTTTGCTACTAAATACTTTGCTGCAGATATTAAGTTATCCAGGTGTGGTTGAATTGACAACTCAACTGCTAATACTTGAGAATATTCTTTGGCTCCCCTTGTGTCGAATCAATAAATTTGGGTTGAATACTTTACCCTCGAAAACTGTTGCGATCCCCTATACTTGTGGGTTACAAAGACTATTTTCTAGCACTGTTATCGGGGAGCATAGCTCTATTCTTTGAGTCACTTGGGATTTATATCTGCTGATCACGGTGAGGAACTTGAAAGACAAGAAAACCAAAATTTATCCCTCAACTACAAGGGGAGGTAAGGAACTGACATCTAGCTCTGCACTTGATTCTCCTTCTGTTTTGAGTAAACTTGCGACACCTAAACCTGTTTCTGCTATTAATTCTGATATGTCGCATGTTATTGATGATGCCACTTCTGCTATGCATGATACTTATGATGAAACTACTCTATGCTTGATAATGCTGTGCCACTAGGTGAATTTCTTGATTAACAACTTGCTAGGGCTAGAGAGAATGAAATTATTGAAACTAATAATATTGATGAAAGTGATGATGAAGATTCTCCCCCTAGATATGAATTGACTGTTGTGCTTGAGGGTTATGTTATGGATGAAGAAACTGCTAGAGATTTTCTTGCTTCCAATGATAGATATGATCTTAAGAAATTATTAGCTAAGCTAAAAGAAAAATCTTTGAATGCTAGAACGAAATATTACCCTGCTTTTGCTACTTCACCTATCTGTATTTTCGATAAGGATTATGATTTCTCTATAGATCCTGAGATAATTACTTTAGTTGAATCTGATCCTTTTCATGGCTATGAATCTGAAACTGTTGTGGCACATCTTACTAAATTAAATGATATAGCCACCCTACTCACTCATGAGGAAAAAATTCGTTACTGCTATATCCTTAAACTATTTCCGTTCTCATTAAAGGGTGATGCTAAAACATGGTTTAATTCTATTGATCCTGGTTGTGTGCGTAGTCCCCAGGATATGATTTATTACTTCTCTGCTAAATATTTCCCCGCTCATAAGAAACAAGCTGCTTTAAGGGAAATATATAATTTTATGCAAATTGAAGAAGAGAGTCTCCCACAAGCTTGGGGGAGGCTTCTCCAATTACTTAATGCTTTGCCTGATCATCCTCTCAAGAAAAATGAAATACTTGATATCTTTTATTATGGACTAACCGATGCTTCCAGAGACCACCTTGATCAAGCTGAATCGCTATTGAATAATATGTTGAGTAATGAAAATAATTGGACACTTCCTGAACCAACTCCTAAGCCAACTCCGAAGAAAAGGGGTATTCTATTTCTCAGTCCTGAAGATATGCAAGAGGCAAAGAAATCTATGAAAGAAAAAGGTATTAAAGCTGAAGATGTTAAGAATTTCCCGCCTATTGAAGAAATACATGGTCTTGATAACCCGACACAAGTAGTAAAGGTAAATTCTCTCTATAGATATGATGACGGTGATATCCCTCGTTATAAGTCTGCTAGCCAATGCTTAGATGAGTTTCATAATTTTATTGTTAAACAAGAAAACTTCAAGCTTATGTTGGTAGACAATTGAAACGTAATGCTTATATGATTGAACACTTGAGTGATTATATGTCTAGAGTTAAAGGTGATCTTAAACTTATTAGTAAACATGCTTCTATGGTTACCACTCAAGTAGAGCAAGTGCTTAAAGTTCAAACTGATTTGCTCAATGAATTAAATAATAAGAAAAATGATAATGTTGTTAGAGTTATGAATAGAGGAGGTAAAATGACTCAGGAACCTTTGTATCCTAAGGGCCACCCCAAGAGAATTGAGCAAGATTATCAGAGAACTAATGTTGACGCACCTAGTCCTTCTAAGAAGAAGAAAAAGAAAAATGATAGGACTTGGCATGCTTCTAGTGAACCTGTTGTTGACACACCTGAGAATCCCAATGATATTTCTATTTCTGATGCTGAAACACAATCTGGTAATGAACATGAACCTAGTGATAATAGTAATGATGATGTTCATGATGATGCTCAGCCTAGCAATAACAATGATGTAGAGATTAAACCTGCTATTGATCTTGATAACCCATAATCAAAGAATCAACGTTATGATAAGAGAGACTTCATTGCTAGGAAGCACGGTAAAGAAAGAGAACCATGGGTTTAGAAACCCATGCCATTTCCTACTAAACCATCCAAGAAAAAGGATGATGAGGATTTTGAGCGCTTTGCTGAAATGATTAGACCTATCTTTTTGCGTATGCGTTTGACTGATATGCTTAAAATGAATCCTTATGCTAAGTACATGAAAGCCATTGTTACTAATAAAAGAAAGATACCGGAAGCTGAAATTTCCACCATGCTTGCTAATTATACTTTTAAGGGTGGAATACCTAAGAAACTAGGAGATCCAGGAGTACCAACTATACCATGCTCCACTAAAAGAAACTATGTTAAAACTGCTTCATGTGATCTTGGAGCCGGTGTTAGTGTTATGCCTCTCTCTTTATATCGTAGAATTGATTTGAATAAGTTGACACCTACTGAAATATCTTTGCAAATGGCCGATAAATCAACTACTATACCTGTCGGTATTTGTGAGGATGTGCCTGTTGTGGTTGCAAACGTTACTATCTTAACGGACTTTGTCATTCTTGATATTCCCGAGGACGATAGTATGTCGATTATCCTTGGTAGACCCTTTTTGAATACTGTGGGGGATGTTATTTATTGCAACAAAGGTAATGTCACTTTTCATGTTAATGGTAATGAGCATACGGTAAACTTTCCGAGGAAACAACCTCAAGTCCACAGTATCAATTCTATTGGAAAAATACCAACGATTACTATTGGAGGTTTTGAATTTTCTCTTCCTACTATTAAAAAGAAATATGATATTATTATTGTTGGGGACGTGCATATCCCTGTTGAGGTAACCTAGTGCTATTCGAAAATTCTCCGGTTCCATGCGATTCGGAATGAGTTTGTTAACAAGACTTGATCAACCTTGTTAGTGGATTCCTTTTGATGAGCATGAGATGGATGAAGTTAGAAAGCACAACTCTCTGTACCCTCCTTTTACTTTCTGGTATTTAGATTAAATAAAGCAAAAATAGTATTTGTTGTCTGTTTTCTGAATTTTTCTTGCAATAAAATACCCCGAAAATAAAAGATCCCTAGCTAGGTGTCACAGCCCTAGAGTTTGATTGCAATTAGTTTCATAAGCATCTGTGCATCATGTCTATATTTGTTTGAAAATTGAAATGGGGATTGCCTAAACCCTAGCATCAAAGGAATTCACTAGGTTCAACTAAAATATTCTCAATGTTTCCAAATGGCTTTTAAAAATGTTCATCATTTCTGGAAAATGTTGGAAACAATAACCAGAGGTGTTGCACATTTTTCCATGACATATTTGGGCTCTGAATTAAATCATATAGTATTTGCATTTGGGCATTTAAATGCTATTAAATACTTTAAATGCTCAAATAATCATAAACTAAAATATTTACTGTTGGATATATTCTAAACAGCAGCCCTGATTAGTTTCATGATTTTTTAGAAAAGCCCTGGCATTTTTAATAAAGCCCAGAACACAATTACATAATTAGAAAACAGAAATAAAAGAAAAAGGACAGAAACCTACCCGCACCTACCTGGCCTGCTCCTGTAGCAGCCCAACTGGGCGAAGCCGGCCCAGCCCACTGGCCTCCCCCCTGTCGTCTTCCTCGCGACAGAAGGACGCCGGGCGTGTGGCCACCGTGCGCCGGCACGCGCCCGTGCCACCTCCACCTTGCCTGTGTGCCCCCTCGGCGGCCTGGACGACCGTGGAGTCGCCGCGCAGCCCCCCGACCGCTCTCTCACTCTCCCTCGGCTTCCTTCCCCTTCTCTGCTCTCTCCCCACCTCGCACCCAAACGCGTCAGAGAGCGCCGCCGTGCACCGCCGTGGCCACAGCCACCCCGTCGCCCCTCTGACATGCCCATGAGCTCCGTGCCGTCGTCCTCGTCACCTCTACCGAGCCAAGCAAGCCGGGAAGCACTGCAGTGACGCCATCATCATCATCTACACCGACGGGCGCCCGAGATCGCCGTCGTCAATCCGTCGCCTCCGACGCTTCCCCGAGCACGTTGACCTTCTCTACTGCATCCCTGTGAGCTCCTACACCTCCTCCCGTGGCCGCCCCCTCTGTTCCCGTCCTCTAACAGCAGCCCCGCCATGTCCGAGCACTCGCCTCCGCCGCCACGAAGCTCGCCGTTGCTAGTCACTCCTGCTAACCAAGCCAAGCACTTGGACGAGCTCCTGACGTCCCTTAGATCTTACCCAACGCTCCAGTTCGCTCGCCCGCAAGCCGTAGCACCTCACCGAGCACAGCCGAGCTCCGGCCACCGTGAATGAGCTCGCCGCCGTCAGCTCCGGTGCCCCCGTGACTAACCACTGGTACCAACGGATGCGGCACACTCCCAGCCTTTGAAAGCACCTTTCCGCGCGTCGATCCGACGCCAGACGATGATTCCTGAAGCCCTCCGCCCTGGCTTTTGGTCACCGGCGACTAACCGCCGGTGGGTTTGACCCAAACCCACCGGGTTTGACCTCCTCTGTGCCAATGACACATGGGCCCCGCCCTATTTTAATTTTAGGTTAGTCAAAATATTAGTGCTAATTACCCTGTTAACCAGATGAGACACTGACATGTGGGCCCCGATCTTAGGTTTGACCTGGACTGGCCCCTGTTGACCTGCTGATGTCAGCATGATGTCATGCTGACGCAGTATTACATTTTCTGGATTTATTTTTAATCAGGAAATTCCAGAAAATAATTGTAACTTCAATAATTCATAGAAAATAAACCGTAACTCCAAATGAAAAGATTTATATATGAAAAATGATCAGAAAAATCCAATCTATCCATCTGTACCATTTTCATGCATGTTAGAACAACTTATGGCTGCTGTTTAGACCAAATCATATAAATGGCATTTAAACCCTCACATATGAAGTTTGAATTTGAACCTAAGGTTCAAACCAACTCCATTTAATATGTTGCTAGTTGCATTAGCTTAAAACACATCATATTGACATGTCATGATCATGCACCATATTGTGCATTGCATTGATTGTGTTTTGCTTCTCTGTTGCCGGTAATTGTCCCCTCTCGATAGCCGTAATTCCGACGATGAGTTCGATGACACCGATGAAGAACTATAATATCTTCAGAAGTGCCAGGCAAGCAAAAACCCCTCGTTCATTCCGATACAATCCCACTCTCTCGCTCCTGCTCTCTTTTATTGCATTAGGACAACAACGTTTCATCTGTTACTTGCTGCGGTAGTTGAACCCCTTTCCTCTGCATGACCTGTCATTGCCACAATAAATAGATGAAATCCACTAGCATGAGTAGGAGTTGTTTGAGCCCTGATGTGCCTACTCATTCATGCTTGTTTGTCTTGCCTGCTATTGCTTAGAGTTGTGTCAGGTCTGATTCATCGGGACTGAATTGGAAAGTTGTGAACATGTCCTACTGTGTGAGAGCTAAGTGTGTGAACACGATTTGGTAAAGGTAGCGGTGAGAGGCCATGTAGGAGTACATGGTGGGTTGTCTCATTGAAACCGTCCTCAGGAACTGGGTTCTGTGTTTGTGATCCATGAACAGTTACTACCACACATTGGGTTCCGGTAACTCGACCCCTCTCAACTTATTAATCAACTTGATCTCTGTCCAGGAGTTGCAAGTAGTTTCTGGTGTTTGTAGGTTGTGTTAGTAGTCTACCAAGTGGTACCCGATACAGGTGGGCTTGGGACAGACTAGGCACCGTGGCACGGTGTACCAAGCGTAGATCCATCCGTCGAGGTGGGCTTGGGAACCCTGCACACATCGTTTGGGGCCGTGAGCGACACCCCGGCCGGATCTCCTTGCGGATGGAACCCGAATAGGCAATAAACCTGGACGAGAGACTTGTGTGGTTAGTCAGGTCGTGGCCGAATCCCTCGCCAGGCTTCCGCTTGAAGGTTGCCGAGGTACACGACGTGTACATGGTGGTAAGTGGCGAGAGCGTGTGTGACGAAGTACACCCCTGCAGGGTTAACATTATCTATTCGAATAGCCGTGTCCGCGGTAAAGGACTTCTGGGTCGCCTGTACAGTTCATAGACAAGTGAAAGTGGATACTCTAAAATGCGCAAGATAAGCGTGAGTGCTATGGATGGCGTTCTCGTAGGGAGACGGGAGCGGATCCATAGTGGTGTATTGATATGGTGAATATGTGGACTCGTGTGCGCCACCTCAAAAGAGTTGCTTGCAGTCGTAGTTCAGGATAGCCACTGAGTCAAAGCTGGCTTGCTGAAGTTAAACTCCACTACCCCCTTTGTTGATACCGATGCATATGTAGCTAGTTCTGATGTAAGTCTTGCTGGGTACATTTGTACTCACGTTTGCCTATTTTATGTTTTGCAGAGAGACGTCAGTCTCGCTAGTAGTTCCGTGTGGACTTCGACGTTTAGGTTGATACCTCAGCTACGATCTTGTGCCCTCGGCAGGATCTGGTAGATAGTCAGGCTTCTCAGCCTTTTTCATTTGTAGATGTCTGTACTCAGACATGTTAGGCTTCCGCATGTGCTTTGACTTGTATGCTCTGAATGTTGGGTCATGAGACCCATGTTTGTAATATCTGGCTCTTCGGAGCCTAATGAATAAATACTTTGAGTCGTAGAGTCTTGTTGTGATGCCATGTTGTATTTGCACATATCGAGCATATTGTGTGTATGATTGAAATGCTTGGTATGTGTGGGATTCGACAACCTAGTTGTTTATCCTTGGTAGCCTCTCTTATGGGGAAATGTAGTCTTGTGCTTCCATGAGCCATAGTAGTCCGCTACAGCCCGGTTCACCGGAGTCCTGCTAGCCCAGCACTACTGCTCCGGAACACTTGACTGGCCGGCATGTGATTCACTTCGTTCCTGTGTCTGTCCCTTCGGGGAAATGTCACGCGGTGACATCCGGAGTCCTGCCTAGCCTGCTACAGCCCGGTTCATCGGAGTCCTATTAGCCCAGTGCTACAACCTGGATTCGCATGCTGCTGACCGACATGCTCGATGTTGATTCATGTATGCCTGTCCCCGTAAGTTAGTGCCACTTTGGGTTCACGACTAGTCATGTCGGCCCGGGTTCTCTGTCATATGGATGCTAGCGACACTATCATATACGTGAGCCAAAAGACGCAAACGGTCCCGGGCCATGGTAAGGCGACACCTGTGGGAATACCGTGCATGAGGCCGCAAGGTGATATGAGGTGTTACCGGCTAGATCGATGTGACTTGGAATCGGGGTCCCGACACTAGGGGTGTTAAATGATAGCGCTTGTTGGGAGGCAACCCAATTTTATTTTTGGTCCTTGCTTTTTGTTCCTGTTTAGTAATAAATAATTCATTTAGCCTCTGGTTAGATTTGGTTTTATGTTTTAATTAGTGTTTGTGCCAAGTAAAACCTATAGGATCTTCTTGGATGGTAATTATTTGATCTTGCTGAAAAACACAGAAACTTTATACTCATGAAAACAATTGTTAAAAATCACCAGAGAGTGATAAAATACTGATTCCAATTGCAGTAGATCAATAAACAAATTATCTAGGTCGTCCTATGTTTTCAGAATGTTTGGAGTTACAGAAGTATGCGTTTGAATCAGATTTCTACAGGCTGTTCTGTTTTTGACAGATTCTTTTTTTCGTGTGTTGTTTGCTTATTTTAATGAATCTATGGCTAGTATCGGGGGGTACGAACCATAGAGAAGTTGGAATACAGTAGGTTTAACACCAATAAAAACAAAGAATGAGTTCATTACAGTACCTTAAAGTGGTGACTTGTTTTCTTACACTAACGGAGCTCATGAGATTTTCTGTTGAAGTTTTGTGTTGTGAAGTTTTCAAGTTTTTGGGTAAAGATTTGATGGATTTTGGAATAAGGAGTGGCAAAAGCCTAAGCTTGGGGGAGTATGTATTTCTCACCGATATTACATTCATGTTCACACACTCATGCCAGTTGTCGGTGCTCATACTTTTTCATTGTACTATCCATGCTAGTTTATTTTCTTTTCTAAGATTTGTTCTTGTGTGTTTGAATAACCTTAAGAAAAACCAAAAAATTAGTTGTAGCTTTTAGCTAGTTTACTTTCCATACCTGTAGTAGTAATAATTAAAAGAAAATCCAAAAATATTTCTCGTTCTTCTTTTGCTTGTTGGGAGCTTTCCCGTGTAAATAGTTTTATTTCCTTTCTTTTCTTTGGGGGTCGAGAAGAAGACCATAATGAAAATGTTGAAATGGCTCTTATATGCATTGTTGTTGATTTAACCAGGAGCCCATATTACTTTGTCTTCTCCCATGAATTAAATGCTAGCAGATTCCAGCTTAGTCCAATGCACGTGCACTATTATTATTATCCACACTGTTCGGTCGTGCAAGTGAAAGGGAATAATGACGATATATGATGGACTGATTGAGATGAGAGAAGCTGGTATGAACTCGACCTCTCTTGTTTTTGTAAATATGATTAGTTCATCATTCCTGATTCAGCCTATTATGAATGAAACATATTTGCAATGACAATTAGAGATTATAGTTGCTTATGCCATGCTTAATTAGCTAGGCGTTTATAATGGTTTACCTTGCGTGCCAAAATACTATTAAAATGGTTGTGATGTGGTATGATAGGGTGGTATCCTCCTTTGAATGATTCGAGTGGCTTGACTTGGCACATGTTCACACATGTAGTTGAAACAAAATCAACATAGCCTCCACGATATTTATGTTCATGGTAGATTATATCCTACTCATGCTTGCACTCAATGTTTATTAATTTTAATGCATGTTCATGACTGTTGTCGCTCTCTAGTGGGCCGCTTCCCAGTATTTTTCTAGCCTTCACTTGTACTAAGTGGGTCGCTTCGGTGCTAAATGTTGGATTAGAGATCCTTATCACAATTCTAAATTTGCATCGAAAGCACATGAAGGCTTTATGCTTGGTTACGGAAAGGACTCACACAGCTACAGAGTCTTAAAGACCTATCACCACAAGGTTGTTGAAACTGTAGATGTGCGGTTCGATAAAACTAACGGCTCGCAAAGAGAGCACCTACCTCCTTTGCTAGATGAAATGTCACCTAAGGAATCCATCGAGTTCAAGGCTACTGAGGATGTCATACCCACTAAAGAATCTGCTGAAGAAGTCATTCCAGAACATGAAGAAAATCATGCTGGTGCATCTGAGGAAAATGGCTCTAAAGAAAATGCTGAGCCCACTTGAAGTCGTCAACCTGCTCATCCTCGCGTTGCAAATGAATTGCAGATTGAGAAACTCATCGACGACATCAACGCACCAAGTCCTCTCACATGCTCAAAAGCTTCACATTTGTCTAACTTTTGTGGGCACTTTGCTTTTCACTGGTACGCGTCGGTCCTAAACAAACGGTTTTTAACCCCTTTCCGCGATGACATTTGGAACCGTCGCCAAGTGAGTGTGGGCGATAGGGGGGTCCTTCCCACACGACCCAGAAACCGTCGGGGATATGCCCTCCTGGCACACGCGCTCGGCAAAATGAGGTCGTGTGCGACCGGCGAGCGCTCAAATATGGAAATACGTACAGTAGAGCTAAAAAAATACAATTATACGGTGAAATCATTTTCGGTCGCAAGTACATCCCACACAGTCAGTCCCCGCTAAACGTTTCCATTCGTATGTACATCCCACAGAGTCGCTCCAAGGAAAACGTTTCCGTTCACAAGTACATCATACACAATTTTTCCCGTTAAATCGTTTGTGATAGCGTTGCCATTGCACATGATATTAATAATTTTATCGTTTGCGTTATTGAATGAATCACACATGGTGCATAGAAGAAACTGTGTGGCAAAGGCTGTCCATCAGACACACTTTTTATGTGTTAAACGTTTGCGCAAGGTGGCCTAACGCAAACAGTTTTCAAGAGAAAGTCGTGTGTGCAGTGGAGATTGATCGCACACGTAGTGGATCCTAGAAATGTTTCCGATCTCCACGTATATCGTAGACGTTTCGCTTTCGCAAACCGTGTGCAGTGTAATCCCTAATTTAAAAATCACATGTTTTGAATTTGAAAGTAGGCAATCCTTATTTCCTATCCAACCATGTTTAATATAGGTTCAAGCATGAATCCATAATTCGATGCACAAGTACATATACTGAAGAAATACAGAAGCACCAAGTAAAGAATGATGAACCATAGTTGTACTAAAGACTGTAAAGAGAGAGGCGAAAGACATTCTGGTTGCTAGAGAAGGTGAAGCGGAATGCCCATATTGTGCCCTCCTCCATGCGTAATGCACGCACGACTCTAGGCCAACCCCTTGTGATGGCTGCCCGTCCATCCTTCATTGTCTTCATTAAGACTTCTAGATGCTCATTGTAGTCTGGATGAAATACTTTAACCTTCATTGCGTGTCCAACAATCATGTACTTTGCGAGGTAGTCTTGAGTGAACTGCTTCGGGAACCACTGCGAATGAAAAAGATTCAGACATTGTTGTCTAACAACTCATTATGGTCAGTAAAAAGAGAAGGCTGCAGAGTTTGTAGTTACCATCCTACAGCTCACTGTTGTGTTGGATAGAGCATAAACAAATAATTTGCTTGCCACCATTCGTATGTTTTTGCTAATAATCCTTATCAGTTTCGTCACTAGATGCTTGTTCATCAATATCTCATTGCCCCATACGCAAAAAGGGTAGATGCGTCGATCCTTACCAAGGGCATATGTACCTACAAGCAACAAGTCAATATTAGAAGCTAACTAGTGTCCAGGTCTGGATCTATATGCACTACATTATGGAACGACGGGGGGAGTACAAGCCGTGGGATGAAGCTAACCTCGGCGGAAAATGGTGGCCACTCCCGTTGTTGTCCTGCATAAGTAGTGGAAAGGCATGATAAGTACAACAATCTTAACATTAAACAAATATAGCAAAGGTAAACAACATCATCTCCACATTATAGCTTGAATGTGTTGGTTTCAGCATTCTATTAAAGCAGATATAAAATGGAATGCAATGTTACCGGGCTTAACAGCCATCAAATATTGCAATTCAAACTAGTATTGTAGGTAATGCTTAAACATCACACTGGATAAATGTGTAAAACTGAAATAAAGGGCATGTGTTAACTACACCAGGAATAACTAGAACCAAATATAGCCGTTCAAACTGGTATTGATGTAGTCGAGCGGCACAGTTCCTACTTGCACATAATGAACAACACATTGTGAATGACTAAAATAAACAAGGCATAAATGACCAGTTTAACAACCAAATATTGCCATTGCAAACTGGACAGAGTCTCACTGCAACCAACCTAACAAGCAAATACAGATAAACAGGGCACATGCTTGAAAACTGGACAAATGCTCACTGCAACCAACCTAACAAGCAGATAAAGATAAACAAGGCATCTGCTTGATAACTGGACAAATGCTAAAAAAGCAACCTAACACCAAAATACTGATAAACAAGGCATCTGCTTGATGACTGGACAAATGCTAAAAAAAGCAACCTAACAACCAAATACAGATAAACAAGGCATCTGCTCGGTAACTGGACAAATACTCACTGCAACCAAACTAAGAACCAAATACAGATAAACAAGGCATCTGCTCGATAACTGAAAAGATGCTCACTCCAACCAACCTAACAACCAAATATAGATAAACAAGGCATCTACTCACTATAAACAACCAAATATAGCCATTCGTGAAACTAAAGTGGACAATTCATACTTAAACATCACATAGACCTATTGAAAATTACATGTTTGCATAACTGAAATAATTAATCACGGCACAGTTAAAGCACCACACGACAAATGCTACTACAACAAAGGGTACGGGTGGCAAGCTAGAAAAGGTAAGATTTGCTGATAGAAAATTGCCTCACATTTCATGGACGGGATCCTTCCAGTTGGAAGAGCACAGACCCATGGTGCGCTCTCTGATGTGACAGATGGGCTATTTCACCTTGGAAGAGCCTTCGTAGGTGCCCTCCTCGTGGTCGTGGTCAATGAGATCTGACTTGGCAATTGAGGATCCCAAGCCGCCGCCGTAGAACGTGTCCTTCAGAAGTGACAAAATGGGCTCAATGGCGTATAAAGCTCGCAAATCCTTGACCGCTTGGCGGAGGAGATCAGCGGCAGTGCCGTCGAAGAGATCGACAGCGGTTGAACCAGAGGGGTTGGGGATGGACCACTTAACCTGTGACATGTCCCACGTGAAGCCGTCGGTGTGGACGAGCTTGATGTCGTAGCCAGGTTTCCCGAGATACAGTAATACGCTAGCCCGCTGACATGAAGCCTTCGGCATGGCAACGTAGTCAACATCTTCGCTGGCTTCCACCGCGACGTGTTGCTCCGGGATTGACAGGTCGGGGCGAACGGCGACCACCTCGCCAACGTCCACTGGAGAGGCCATGATAAACCTCTTCTTTGCCGAACGCTCATCGAGCTCCCCGGGATACGTGGTCGAGCTTAGGCTGCGACATTCTGGAGCAGGGGATGTGGATCCGGCAGGGAGGGACACCACAGGCCTCATCTAAAAACTCAGGGGAGTGGGGTGACGGTATGGGAATCGCTGGGCAACCTGAACTTTATTATGTAAGCTAGGAGGAACGGGCAGACTGACAGGGTTGGCAGCGGTGCCGGCGGCGGCTGCGAGCTAGGGTTCGAGGGGGAGGGGGCGGGTGGGGGACTGTGGAGGGGTGGTGTTTGAGGATACGCCGCGGCTACTGAAAATTTTAATAATGGTGGGTGGAGATGGTGGTGGACGAGGGAGGGCGACGGTTCAAAAGCCTCGGCTACTGCAATTTTACTATAAGGTCGGTGCTGGAGGAGTGTGGGCGACGGCTGAAGTACGGCGGGTACTAAAATTTTGGTAAAGGAATTGATGCGGGGCGGGAGTGCCCAAGATCGCGCATGGTCCAATAACAATATGTGTGTATGATAATAAGGAAAAGTGGCACCGATCCGCCGATTTTTGCAACGCTCAAGGCGGGTAGTTTGTTTTTTATATTTCTAGCTAGCTGGTCTATTGCACACGGTTCGTCCTAATTTCCAAATAAACTTACCCGCCTTTAGCTTGCAAAGGTGGTGGTTTTACAGCGCACTTGCATCGCACACGGTTAAGCCAGTACCTCCAGCCTTTGCTCGCGCTTGCGCGGTCGTGGTGATTTCAGCGCACTTGCGTGGTCGTGGTGATTTCAGCGCACTTGCACTGCACACGGTTGAGCCAGTACCTCCACCTTAATTTGCTCGCGCTTGCGTGGCCGTGGTGATTTCAGGGCACTTGCATCGCACATGGTTGAACCAGTACCTCCACCCTTTTCTCGCGCTTGCGCGGTCATGGTGATTTTAGCGCACTTGCATCGCACACGGTTGAGCCAGTACCTCCACCTTAATTTACTCGCGCTTGCACAGTCGTGGTGATTCACATCGCACTTGTATCGCACACGGTTAAGATATTATACCCCGTGTCCGTTGAGGGTCATCAGAGTCTTTGCAGCAAAAAATAATGTTAGAGAGGGTCAAAAGACAGCCACATCAGCATGTGGCCTAAATATATATGAGTGAAAAGGGTGGTCCGGATGTTCAAAATTCCAAAGCACAACTTTGAACCCACGGGCCCACGGTTGGGCGCGTCGTTGAAGATCGATGAGAGGGGCCAGAAGTCAAGAACCACCTAGAAGTGGCCAAATATATGTACGAATATTGGGGATGTTTAAAACTTTAAGTACACAATGCATAACTTTGGTGGCACCTTCCTCGCAAACCAGAAAGCACCCTAACAACCACCTAGCTAGGATATATATAATGACATAATATCGTATCTAGCTAGGATGGTTGGCCCACCACCTCCCACTTCATGTCAGCGGGGCGGATGCACGTAAGGATCGATACTTTGGTCATACATGCATGTCGCCATGACCTACCATAAGACAGACCAATGAATCTTTCGTTTGGTCAAATGACAGTTGTTGTTGTTGATAAACCGCTTGGGCCAATAGATTGAACCATCATAAAAATCGCACGAGAGGGACCACAAAACCAGCACCCCTTCCATGTGGCCCAAAATGATGTACGTTGGGAAGGGGTGATGTGTGTTTTCAATATAGAATAATGTACAATTTAGATGTGGTGCCTACCTCTCGATACAGACAACAACCATGAAGGCAAGGTAGTTAAGGATGAGATACGTACGCAGGGTTTCATGTAGGTCGAACCCAGCAATCCAAGCATCTGGGACGGAATCCAGACAACACATGAGCTCGAGCTTTGGTGGACCGACATTTGACAGTGACCGGCCCTAACACAAACTAGGAGGAATCCATTCATGGACAACACACATACCCCTCATTATCAGTCAAAGGGATGATATATATACACTCGGGGAGCCCACAGATATCCATGTCATCACAAAAAACCGCACAAGGGAGACATGGTCGATCAGAAGACCCCGCATACACTGCATGCGGCACGAAAATATGTATGGGTACGATGGTGTATGATGTGTTTAAATCCCAAATGCACAACTTCGTGGGCCACGCAAACTACATTACAAACCGAACACTGTACCCGACTGCAAGCCTTGTTCAATACCTATGATGTCAGTTTCCCAACTTTGAGGCAGCGGCTGGGGGGGGGGGCAGGGGGTCATCCCACGCATGTGCTCAAACTTTATTTTCTCTAGCATGGGACACATCTATATATATCTATACATCTATACACCTATATAGTGTGCGAATAACTTTGAAAGTTGCTCGTTGGATGAAGCCAATCCGACGGTACAGAGATGGAAAATCCGAGCACTACTGGCTGTTGGATATCATCTACATTCCACCAGATTCTGCCACATGTACAATCTAGAAGATTCCATGGTTGAACTTAAGCATAATGCACAAACCTCAAAACACAAGCACTTCTCCTTTGTTCTCTAGAACCTTTCATTTCTTAATTGCCCAAACCTTTTTTTCTAAATGAATTGTCACTTTTTGTTTTTACCTTTACAATGCACAATTCCATGAATCTTAAAATAGTTTCTTTATAAAACTAATTGATTTTGGATGAGATGAACTATAAGAATTAAACGAACATCTACATCATGCATATCTGGGAGAAGAGGTGGGAAACCGATGAGAGGAGTGGTGAGAAATGGTAGCCTGTTTTGAATGAAAACCTAGTAGAGAAGGAAGCGTGAGCTACCCGACGCATGCGCACAGTGCTTACCCATGTACTGCATGTGCTGTCGAAAGGGCTCAGGGTTGCCGTTCGATTTGGGAGCATCCAACGGTACACACGTATGATCCGTGGGCTTTGGGTTCTGGCCAGTCAGAACGCACGACTCAAATCGCGCGCGCAGCAGGGGGGTGGCATATCATACGGAAAACAACATTCAGTGGAAACCGGTGAAAACCACGAGAAAAAATGTTTTGAAGTTTCAAAAAAATGCGGGATGTTAAGAAGATGATGTTTTATTGCCACACAAAATTTCAAGTTGAAACACATTACGAGATGTGAGCTATGAAAAATACAAAATCAGTGTTGAATAGTGCCGAATAGTAATGTCACTATTCAGGGCGGAATTTGTCTTTTTCATAGCTCACATCTCGTAATGTTTTTCAACTTGAAATTTTGTGTCGCAATAAAACATCACCTTCTTAACATCCCACATTTTTTTAGATTTTTATGAAACTTTAAAATATGGTTTCCACGAAGTTTTCATTGAATATCGGCTTTCGTGAGTGAACCTTGTGCTATTTGAAAACATTTCGTGAGAAGAATCTCGGTTTTTAAATCCCCGTAAATCCAAAACTAAGCTGAAAATCGTGAAACCTGCCATGGTGTCACGACATCGCACTTATATGTCGAGGAATTTTTTTCGTCCATTGTGGCGCAAGTTTTATTACAAGCCTCTTACAAACTGGAGCTTCTCTCAAAGAAGCCTCGTGGTTCCGATAGGGAAACGTGTCCCCTTGTGGGCGAAATGTAATCACTGCCTCTTTTCGCCTTGTATTTTCTTCGACGGGCAACATGGAATGACATGATATCCGTGCTGAAATTTAAACTTATTCAGGGTTCGTTTGGCCTTTTTATACACTAATTGAGTTTCCTAGGCATTTAATACCCATAATTGAAATCTCAACTACAAATACATGCTCCAATTCACCAAAATGGCTAGAAAAATTATACATGTGTCCTTGGGTGCATGTTCAGGTCCCATGCCAGGAATGGGAACGAATTACAACCGTACCAGTGTCATGGATCGTCCTCAAACATTTCAAATCACGGTTTTTAAGTCCCCATAAATCCTAAACTCACCAAAAAGTCATCAAAGGTGGCATGGTGTCATGTCATGGCACATCTATTTTGTGGTAAAAACATTGTCCAATTTGGGCCAACTTTATTACAAACCTCTTATAAAAACTGGAGCTTCTCTCAAAGAATCCTCGTGGTTCTGTAGGGAAACGTGTTCCCCTTGTGGGCGAAACGTTATCACTGCCTCTTTTCGCCTTGCATTTTCTTCCACGGGCAAAATGGAATGACAGGATATCTGTGCTGAAATTTAAACTTATTCAGGGTTCGTTTGGCCTTTTAAAACACTAATTGAGTTTCCTAGGCATTTAATGTCCATAATTGAAATATGAACTACAAATACATGCTTAGGTCTCATGGCCGGAATGGGAACGAATTACAACCATACCGGTGTCCTGGCTCGTCCTCAAACATTTTGAATCTCGGTTTTGAAGTCCCCATAAATCCAAAACTCACCAGAAAGTCATCAAAGGTGGCATGGTGTCACGTCATGGCACATATATGTCGTGGTAAAACATTGCCAATTTGGGCCAAGCTTTATTACAGACCTCTTACAAACCGGAGCCTGTCGCAAGAACCCTCGTGGTTTCGATAGGGAAACGTGTCCTCTTGTGGGCCAAACGATTATCACTCCCTCTTCTAGCCTCGTCTTTTCTTCTACATGCGACACGGAACAACTGGAGATTCGCGCTGAACTTTGAAATTATACAGGGTTCGTTTGACCTTTTTATTCATTAATTGAGTTTTCTAGGGATTTAATGTCCATCATTCAAATACGAACTGCAAATACATGCTCCAGTGCACCAAAATGGCTAGAAAAACGTACATGTTTCCATGGGGTGAATGTTTAGGTCCCATGGAACGAATGGGAACGAATTGAACCGCCTCGCCGTCCTGGCTTGGCCACAAACTTTGCGAATCTCGGTTTTTAAATATCTGTAAATCCAAAACTCACCAGGAAATCATGAAACTTGGCATGGTGTCACTACATGGTACATATAATTGTCCAATTTGGGCGAAGCTATATTACAAGCCTTTTACAAACCGGAGCCTGTCGCAACCCTCGTGGTTCCGGTGGGGAAACATGCCCCTCTTGTGGGCGAAACAATAATCGCTGCCTCTTCTCGCCTTGAACTTTGTTTTCTACAGGCAACATAGAATAACAGGAGTGTCGGGCTAAAATTTGAAACTGTTCAGGGTTTGTTTAGCCATTGTATATATATTACTAATTACTAAGTTTTCTATGCATTTAATGTAGTCCATAATTCAAATTTGAACTACAACCACATGCTCCAGTTAAGCAAAATGGGTGGGAATCGTACATGTGTCATTGAGTACATGTTTAGGTCTCGTTTAAGGAATGAGAATGAATTAGAAACTTGTCGTCGTCCTGAAACAATGAGAATCTCGGTTTTTAAATCCCAGTAAATCAAAAAGTCACCCAAAAAACATGAAACTTGGCATGGTTACATGACATGGCACATATATGCCGTGGTAAAAAAAATCGTCCAGTTTGAGATGAGGCGCACACATTAGTAGCCAACGAAGTCCTTTTTGAAACAAATAGCTGACACGTGCAAACGGTTGTATTATATTTCCTGTGTCAAAATTTAACCATACTCGGTGGCGTGCGTGCAACTGTTTTATTAGACGGGACGAGTGCGAGAAGTCCGCCGTGCAGGCTCGACGGGACGCGTGCGAGCAGTCCACCGCGCAGGCTCGACGGGACCCGTGCGAGCAGTCCACCGCGGAGGCTCGACGGGATGCGTGCATCCTGTCCACCTCGCAGGCTCGACAGGACACGTGCGAGCAGCAAGGCCACCCATGCTCACCGGGAAGCGAGCTCTTTGACCTCCATGCACCAGCCGCCGCCCGCCCCGCTCACAACTTCTCCATTAATGGGTTAATTAAAGCACCTGGACGGAGGGTGTTTGCTTGTGATCCCATGGCAGCATTTGCTTTGTTCGTGTTTTCAACTCGTATTCTGCCCTAATTTAAATTGCCACATAGGGCAACGGATAATACGACCACAAATAAAATGGCAACGGATAATACGACGACAAATTTACAATGGCGCAGATAATAATTGTCTTACATATTCTGTATAATTTAAAATGCCACATGCGGCAAAGCCCGGAAGACACGGGGGCAAGAGAAGAAGGAAATTGCAGACAACGATCTGGGTCACTACTGTCTATACTCGTGGATGGATCGCTAGGCGGCGAAATCCTCCAGTTCCTTCTTCAATTCCTCACGACTTTGCTTGAAAGCGGCCACGGATTCCTCCACCTCCTGCTCGTGCTCGATCCGGAGCTTCCTCAAGCCACCCACCAGTTCCTCGACGACCGTTTTCAGCGTCATCTCCGAGGCACTGCTCTGCTCATGCAGCATCTTCCAGCTGGCCGCCTCCTCCTCCTTCTCGGCGACCAACTTGAGGAGCTTCGCATTGTCACCCATGAGTTGCTCGACGAGGCCGGTTGCCTTGTCAACCGAGGCATCGCTGATCTTGAGTAGCTTCATCAAGCCGTCGACCAGCTCCTGCTGCGTAGTGACGCCAGCGAGAATGTCGTCGTCGCGGCGAAGGACTTCAGGAACGCCGGCTTGTCGCGATGGCCGACGCCGCGAATGCGCATGTGAGAGCCCTCGCGTGCCCGTGAGAGCTCGTTCGAGGGCTCCGCGGTGCGCCAGGACATCTCTGCTGCGGCCGCGGCTTTGCGGCGGGACCTCTCTAGTGCTTTCGCGACCTTGGTCTTTGCTGCCTGGTTATATGTCCACCCTAAACTCCTCCTACCGGTCATGGCGGAACGACTTGATAGAAAAAACCAGTTTTGTGGGTGACGAGGAGAGGAACTGTGAAGTAATTTTCGAGTGGGTGATTTTTATAGCCCTGTGCTAAGTGTGAACACATATTAGTTTGATAGTTGTGAATAGATTTGCAATTACTTATTGTATTGTAATCAGCAATGTGATGAGAAACAAGGTAAAAATTTATTGATGGCAGAAGGTTGACCATGTGGTGGCTCGCTGTTGAGGCGGCCGCGATGCGCTCCGCTCTAGCATCCCTGCGCGCGCTCTGCTTGCCGTTGAGGCAAAGTTACAATGGCAACTGTTAATAATTCTTAATGAATGTCTTACATATTCAGGATAATTTAAAATGCCAAATGCGGCAAGGCCCAGAACAATCACGACCTACATATGCATAAAATTATAATAAAATATAAGCTAAAAGGCTGAGCTAGCGGCCTTCCGACGATGGTCTTCTCGGACTCCATGATCAGCATAGCACCCTTGCGGCTGTTCACTCCAAGTGTCCCGACCAGCCTCCGCCTACGGGGCTGCTGGCGTTGGGAGGCTCTTGGGGCTGCTGGGCCTCTTCCAGAAGAGCTTGACAGTGTGCAATCACGCGCATGACTACTCCGCGGAACCGCTCCATTTCCATGTATCTGGTCTGGTAGCAATTTTTGTCGATCACCTGCATCCTCAAGATATCACGTTGGCGATGTTCTACTTCATCAGGGATGTCAACTCCGCCAAGGATGCGCTCGAAGCTGGCCACCACATCACCGGGATCGAGGTTGACATGGCCGCCGCGGGCAATGATGAAACCGTAGGATGCCTTTGTCTTGACTAAATCGCAGAGGTCCTCTTCCCATTCCTTGCAGGGCAGCAGGCTCTCGATGAGCACTGGTGACGGCGGCTCTTCGGGTGGGTCGTCGATCATGCCGCCAAGCATCTCTAGATCTTTTGCACGGTGGATGGCAAACTGCTCATCACACCTCCTCTGCAATATGTCGATTGTGCTCCCAAGGACCGTGACGCCGATATCGCTGCCGATGGGCCATGGTGCCTGCACCGGCCGATGAAGCTCTTGCTCCCCGACCTACTCTAGCTCATTCTCCTCGCCGAAGATATAACGCAGGTAGGCATTGACGTCGAAGCTTTGGTCGTTGCCTGGCATGCTTGGAATAACTAATGGTAGATGGGTGAGGACTAAATCTCCGCAGAGTGTCGCAGCGGTGCATTGCCGCCTGGGTTATATCCAGCAAGCCGTTAGCTGGTGGCGGGAAACCAGTGAGGGAATAAGCGTGGATTTTACAATTCACCCATGTGGAGTGCGGGAAGCGTTTCGCTGGAGTGCGGGAAGCATTCACTCGAGCGCAGGAAAACTAAGTGGAGCACACACACAACCCGAATACTGTATCCGGTGCCACGTGTTATTTATCACACAAGTGTTAACATAAGGAAACATATGTGTAACTTACTAATCATCGCACACGAGTACTCGCAGACGCATCGTGTGCGATACTCCTAGCCACCGCAAGCAACTAGTTTGCATTTTTCAAAGTTTTTTGTACACACAGAATCACACACAAACTAACTGTATTAACCGTCTGTGTTGGAATTTCTCATCGCAAACAGTTCATCCGAGTCGGCTGTTTGCCACCTATCACACACATCTTGTTAAGTTGAACCGTTTCTGTTGCATTCGCTAATCAAAAACAGTTCATCTGAGTGAACCGTATGCCCTATATCACACACACCTTGATCTGGCTAACCGTTTATGTTGCACTCCCTAATAGCAAACGGTTCATCGGAGCGAATTGTATGCCGTATATCACACACACATTGATATGGTTGCCCGTTTCTGTTGTTCTACCTCATCGGAAACAGTTCGAACGGGTTAACCGTGTGGCCTAAATCGCACACGCAACTAAAATCTGAACCGTGTTTGATGGCTCCGCCATCGCAAACGTTTTGCACCTTTTTTGACAGTTTTTAACATCCCCGTTTGTGATTAATGCATCTCTCACATTTTCGTCAAAGGGTCTCTGATCATAGTGTCGCGTTAGCAGCAACCTGCAGTAGTGTTTGTCTCTATCACAGAGCCAACCAAAGTTGATGAGGCATTTCTGGAGCCTGAGTGGATTCAATCGATGTAAGAGCAATTACATCAATTCAAGCTCAACAATGTCTGCAGACTTGTCAAGCGACTAGACCCACGCAAGCACAATATCAACGGTACCAAATGGATCTACTGCAACAAACAAGATGAAAATGGCCTTGTGGTGAGGAATAAGGCTCGTCTTGTAGCTCAAGGCTACACACAGGTTGAAGGAATTGATTTCAATGAAACTTTTGCACCTGTTGCTAGACTTGAGGATATTCACGGATTGCTTGCTTATGCTAACCATCATAATATCATCTTATTTCAAATGGATGTGAAAAGTGCATTCCTCATTGGTAAGCTTGAGGAAGAAGTGTATGTTGCTCAACCACCAGGTTTTGAAGATCCTAAGCATCCTGACAAAGTCTTCACACTCAATAAGGCCCTCTATGGCCTCAAGCAGGCCCCTTGGGCGTGGTATGATACTTTGAAGGAATTCCCCATGAAGAGAAGCTTCAAACCCGGTTCACTTGACCTAACTCTTTTCACGAAAACCTATGATGATGAATTATTCGTGTGCCAAATATATGTTGATGAAATTATGTTTGGCTGTACTAACCAATGTTACAGTGACAAATTTGCCTATGTGATGAGTGAGGAATATCAAATGTCTATGATGGAAGAATTGAAATTCTTCTTAGGTCTTCAAATTCGTCAACATCGCAATGGCATATTCATATCTCAAGAGAAATACCTCAAGTATGTACTGAGAAAATTTGGCATGCAAGATTGCAAAGGCGTCAAAATCCCTATGCCCACTAATGGCCATCTATGCACCATGAAAATGGTAAAGACTTCGATGAAAAGGTATACCGCTCCATCATTGGCTCTTTATTGTACCTATGTGCATCTAGGCTAGATATTATGCTTAGTGTTTTCATGTGTTCCTATTTTCAAGCTACACCGAAGGAATCACACCATAAGGCTGTGAAACATATTCTTCGATATCTAGCTCACACTCAACCACTTGGATTATGGTATCCCAAGGGCTCGCCTTTTGATCTCATTGGATATTATGACTCTGACTATGCTGGTGATCGAGTGGATCACAAGTCAACATCAGGCACATGCCATTTCCTCGGACGATCCTTGGTATGTTGGTCCTCGAAGAAGCAGAACTGCATATCACTCTCTACTGCTAAACCTTAGTACATTGCTGCTGGTTCTTGCTGTGCTCAATTGCTATGGATGAAGCAAACCCTCAAAGACTACGACATCAACATGAAGAATGTGCCACTCTACTGCGACAACGAGAGTGCCATCAAGATTGCTCATAACCCAGTTCAGCACTCGAAGACTAAGCACATCCATATTCCACATCATTTTCTTCGTGATCATGTATTGAAGGGCGACATCTACATCAAACACATGAAGACTGAAGAATAGCTAGCGGATATCTTCACAAAGCCCTTGGATGAGAAGAGATTTAGCAAGTTGCGGTGTGAGCTAAATATCTTAGAATCTTCTAATGTTCTTTGAAAGGACACACATCCTAACACTTATGCAAAATTGATGACTTAGATGTGCAACACGCGAAGTAACGTTTTTCTTCAATCAATGAAGACTAACCCTCTAAATGTGAAGAAATTAACGAAGAAATTGATTCTCAGAGCCCTACGACAATTGTACGCGGTGTCTGAAATCATCATTCTTATACGGTGGGTCATGCCACCAACAAAAGTTGAAAATCTCAAATTCTTCAATTTTCAAATTCTTCGACTTTGCTATTTCTTCAATTCAGATATATATATTTGATATTTCAAGTCCTCAACAGCATTCACTTATAGCTAATTCTTCAAGTTGATTTTCATCTAAGTGAATGAGATCGGACCCATTCCCCCTCTATGTTAAACTCAACCCAGTCTGTTCACAAATTATTCATATGCATTCTATTTGAAACCCGATCAAAATCTTCATTGTGTCCTTGTCACCTGAAGAATTTGCGAACAAAATGTTAAAATTTTCATATCTGAAGTTTTTGGCTTTTGTCGTTCAAACCGTTTCGCATCCCTCAATAAGATTAAACTACTCACCCATGATCTACCACGATCTCCACCTCACTGTACATGGGTGACACATGTCGCTAGGATGGCAAGGGTCAGGGGCACGTTCGTCCAAATTCTTCCGACGAGCATTTTTTCACCGTGGCTATAAATACCCCTCCCCTTCCTCATACCTCATTTACTCCGCTCGAACTCTCCTCGCTCGAGCTCTTAGATCTAGTGCCGCGGCTACACTCCATCATCGCCGGTGAGGAAGAGCTTCACTGCCTCAACCTCGTCGCCATCGTACTCGCGCCGGCCGCGGAAATCTCACTTCGCCACCGCCTTAGTTGTCTCTCACCGCCAAGTTAGGGCGTGGGAGATCTGAAGAGACGAACTTCTCCAACTTTACTCCCAGTTTGTTGTGTTCTTCGTCTGGGGTAATTCAAACCTGATTTTACTTCCCTACTTTGATTCTCATTATTTCCACAAAATCTTCAAAAGGTGTTTATTCTTCAACTTCCCTATCATTAAACACCCGAATGCGTCTGCTCTTGATTTGTTTCTCTAAGCTGTGTTTTTCTTCAAGATTCCTCAATTGTGAGGATTTTTCAATCTATATAACTCTGGAACTAAGTCAAGAACGCTTAGTGAAATTCCTCTAGACACCCGTGGTCAAATTCCTCAAACTTGATACTTTTGAAAATTTCTGAGAACGCATATGACCTCGCCAAAATTCTTCGCACCTATACTCTGTTCACAGGTACAAACCGTCTGCTGCTGAATCACTAGGTTCTCATCAACTTAACTCATTTGCAGCATTCCTCAAAGATAAATTGCATACCTCCTCAGAAACTTCAATTGTTCAAAATCCTCAATTGAAGAAAATATGAGGGAGAAGACCTCAGAAGGGAGGAAAAAGGCCAGAGACAAATACTGCTTTTGAAATCCCTGGAGACATTTATGATGAGTATTGCACACCTGATGAAGCCAAACATGGCAAAGAAACAAAAATCAGCGCAAAGTGCACATTCAGAGGATTGAGAGGAGATGGGCAAGGGCTCCAATACCCTCTATTGCCACGAAATCATCAACTGCTGTTGCAAAGTCCTCAACGCATGTGCAGCTTGCAACATGAAATCCCTGGAGACATTTATGATGAGTATTGCACACCTAATGAAGCCACACATGGCAAAGAAAACAAAAATCAGCGCAAAGTGCACATTCAGAGGATTGAGAGGAGATGGGCAAGGGCTCCAATACCCTCTATTGCCACGAAATCATCAACTGCTGTTGCAAAGTCCTCAACGCATGTGCAGCTTGCAACATGTCAAAGGATCACAGGATTATCTATTGCTTCAGGAGCATCTGCAAGTTCCTCAGGTCCACCACAGTCCTCAATAGGTCGATCCTTGATGAAGAAAAAGGCCACTACTGGACGTGGCTCAAGGCCAAGTCCTCATAAGAAGCAAGTTGCTTTTCAAGTTCCGTCTGATGACGATGAAGCTAATGATGAAGAACTTGCTGAAATCATCAGGGACATGCAAGAAAGGGCCACTAGAGCCAAAGGCAGTGTTGTGCCCCTCATGTTGGATCCATGGAAGATCTTAGACTGCATTGATCTGTGGCACAAGGATCCCAACACTCCACTTCCTAACTTGAACCTCACTCCTGGTCAAAGTCACATGCTCAATGCCTTTATAGGCGAAGAAAACTGGAAGTTTCAGAAAGCCACGCAGTTCAAGAAAGCTCAATACAAAAAGGAACGCTTTTTGAAGAAAAATGTTGTGAATATGACTCCTGAAGAACTTGTGAATATGCAAAAGGAGATCAAAGCTCCCAGTGATGAATTTGACACTTATCATGCAGATTGGCTAGGTGCCAAAGTCAAATTTGTCAAACTGGCCAAGGGGCTCAAACCAAATGTTGCAGCTACATGACAACGAAATTCCTCAGGCTGAAGCATCTGCTCAGCCTACTGAAGAAACTGAAAGCGAAGCTGATGAAAATCAGACAGCTGATGATACTGAAAGTACAAGGGCTGCTGAAGAAATTCCAGCTCCTGAAGAAACTGCCAGGGCAACCTCCAATGTTGCGCCTGAAGAACAACCCATGATAGCTGAAGAATCTGCTGTTGCGCCTAATGAAACTGAACATGACAGGGCAACTGCATCAGTTGCGCCTGAAGAAACTGCACCAACTTCATCTGCTCCTCCTGCAAAGTCATCACAGATGAAGAATATCAACCTTCCTTTTGCATCAGAAGTGAAGAAAACTAAAGCTGCAAAGAAGGCAGCTGTGAAGAAAAGGAAAGCATCAGCAACTGCAGAGTCTTCAGCTCCGAAGAAAGTGAAGACTTTGACAAGTTCCTTCACTAACCCCATTGATGTTGTTCCTATCTCTATTGTGCCATCAAAGGAAATTGTTCCTTTTGGTGAGGAATATGTCATTCCAGATGACTTTGATGAGGAAAATCCTTCTACTGCTTGCTCAGAGCAGTTGGATGAAGAAATTGAAGTGGAACATATCCCTTCAACTCCATTGGTATCATCGCCTATGCCTCAGTTCACCGCTGAAAAGGTAGGCGTCGAGGAATTGGAAGAAGACGAGGATGTGGATATAGGTTCTACACCTCCTGTGCTCAATGATGATTATTGGGAAAGACTTCACCCCAATTCACCTTTGACCACACCCCTACATCAAATTCCTCAGTCCCCTATGCATACTGAAGAAATTCATACGGGATCTCAAGGACGTCAAACTTCGCCTCTTTCCATTCCTGAAGAAGTTCCAGCAACTACCGCTGAAGAAATGGAGACCCAGACTGCTGCTATTGAAATAGCCCCTAAAATTCCTCACTCTGTGGCTCCATAGGTTGTGCTCCAAGAGGCTGTGAAGCCTTCAACTATTAATCTTCAGCCCAAGCCACAAATTCCTCATACCAAGAAGCAAAAGTTTAAGGTTGATGACTTCTTCACTGAGCACCATTTCTTCACGGGTTTCAATCCTTATGACATAGCAAGACTTCGACGCAAACGGTTCTGGACTGCTAGTCAGATGAACTTCTATTCATCACTCTTATTTGGTAAGGACAAGGTCTTTGAGCACCGTCAAATTCCTCATGTGGATATGGAGTCCCTCCCATGCTTCCAACCTGTCCTGAGTGTTCTTCATGATGTTGGGATTTTGAACTTCTGCGCTAACATCTGCGACTAGAATGAAGAGCTAATCTTCAATTCTATGCTACACTGCACCTCATTGGCAATGTGGAAGATGTGAATTCATGGGTACTTGACTAGATGACTGAGATTACTCATTACAAAGCACCGGCCTTTGAATTGCTTCATGCCGTCCCAGTCAGTCCTCCTATTGAAGGCGCAAGGCTCATATATGAGGAACCTGAACTTTCAAATCATCTGATGCAAGTAGTGATGAAGCCTTTGAAGGCTGGCCATGCTCCAAGAACAACCTTCCTAGTGAAGTAATTGCTATATGTGCCAAGGACAATATACCTCATTCTGACCAAAACCCTCAGTCCAATCAAGGGCCACAACTCTGAAGAAGAAGAGGTTGTTGGCATCATGAAGAATCTGTTGTTCAACATCATACATGGCATTCCTATCAACTACCATGATTTCTTCATGAGGACTTTGGCTAATGCTGCTTTGTCACCTTTTGAGTTGAAGCCTTATGCTCCGTGGAGCATGAAATTCATCAGATCAAGGTTTTCAATTCATTATAAGGCAGATTATCAGAATCATCTCAGCTTCTTGCCACCCATTGAAGTCCTCAAGCGGACGATTTCCTCAGCTGATGAAAAAGGAAAAGCCCTTGTGATGGATGAAGGCACTCATCCATTGGATGGTCAGTTTCACAAAGTTGCATCTTATTCCACCAATGATGACTCTACAACCCAAGATTCTGCCGCAAAAGCTTCAAAGCCAGTTCCTCAAGACACTTCACCACGAGTGATGACTGATCATGAGCTTCTTCTAAGTCTTCATCAGAAGGTCGATCGCAATCACAAGTGGGTCAAGAAACAATTTGGCTCAATTCTTCAGAACATGACAGTCACACAAAATACTGTGAAGAAAAATCATTGCTACTTGCATGAAGTCTTCGATCGCACTTGGGCTATTCTGTCTCACATGTATGGTGATGAAGATCTGAAGCAGATGGGATTCCAATAGGACTTTGACTGGTCTCGGCCACCTTCGAATAAATTCAAGAAGGTCAAAGTTCCTCAGCTCATCACAACTTCATATTCTTCATCACACGAGACGGATGAAGCTGAAGATTTGAATGACACTGCGGCAGGCCCTACTTCAATGGACGACCCCAACCGCGCTGGCGCTCCTCATCGACATCATGATGACATTCTTCAGGGGCGTTAGTCCTCATTTTTCGTCCCTTTTGGTCATTCGATGACAAAGGGGGAGAAAATTGAGTTAGTCTTCAAGCGGGTCTTATATATGGGCATTTTTTCATTAAGTTACAACTCTTGCTCTTCTGAGGTGTTTGCTTTGATGAGTTGTAAACTTAAGTCCTATGGTGCTCTCACTCTTTTGAACTACTTTCTGCATGCTTATTTCCTCAAGTATCTTAATGCACGCATGCTGAATTTCGTCAGACACCACATTCCATCATGCATTCCAAATTCTTCATATCATATGTTAAATGCGTGTATGAATGACAAGATATAGGGGGAGATCTCCATGATATTACTCTACAATGTGCATTTGCGATCCAAAGCAAATTTTTCACATATGCACATCTTCAGGGGGAGTTCTTCCATATCTTGCAATCAAATTCCTAAATATCAGTATTTACACTTCATACGTTTATCCCTATTGAAAACTGAACCTATTTCATCAATCACCAAAAAGGGGGAGATTGTAAGTGCATCTAGTGCCCCTTAGTGATTTTGGTGTATTGAAGACTAATAGGTTAAGGGACTAATGTGTTTGTGAGTGTACACATGTACTATAAGTCTATGAGGAGTTTGATATTTATGATGAAAGTCGACCCCTAAAAATGAATGTCTTCAGTTGAAGACTTTGGTTTTCTTGAAGACTTTGAAAGTGAGGAAATTGGTGTGATCTTGAAGACTCTGGTATTGATGCAAGGATTATGAAGCATGAAGACTTTTGTTTTTGTAGTTTCATTTTCTCTTTCTTGCGTCATAGGAAACACCGTACTATTAAAGGGGTCGAGGTAAATCTAAGGAAACACTTTCCAAGTGATGCTCATCTCAAATTCTACACCTACCCAATTATTTTGAGTGAGGCCGTTGGAAATCTCATATAGTTCAGTCAATTTCTTCAGTGACAGAGACAAAGATCTTCTATTCTTTGAGGAATTTGCTCCGACTGAGGAGTTAGGAATTTGCCAGTGCGGATTGCTTACAAGTGAGGAACATGATAGCCCTGAGGAATTTGAGAGCTCAAATTTCCGACCGTTGATGTGCTATGCGCCAGCTGTCCAAAATATCCTATCCACCTAATAGTCATATCATTGAAGGGCATTTATGTCATATCATTAAATAGCCGCCCCCTACAACCACTAGCTGGTTGGCTGCTCCGAGAGAAACTAACACTTGTCATTGAGAGCATCCCATCCTCCGAGGACTTTGAGCGAAAATCATCAGTGAGGAAAACCCAAACCCAAACACCTACAACCTAAAGTGATTGAGCATCACAGAAGAGATTGTTCCTGTGTGGAACCGACGCTTGTTACCTTTGAGGACTGTGCATCCTCCAGACGGTTAGGCGTCATGGTCTAGAGCATCCAAGAGGAATTGTGGATCGCCGAGTGATTGAGTCTGTGAAGGTTTGGAAGTCACCTGAAGACTTACCACGAGAGATTGGGCAAGGTCTGTGTGACTTTCGCTCAAGGAGAATATAGTGAGGACTGTGTGTCCTTAGGTTTAAATACCTAGCTGCTCCAACCAGGCGTACAACTGTCACGGCAGTTGGAACCGGTCTACCAAATCATCGTCTTCACCAAGCTACCGGTTCTATTTCTTCAACCCTTTCATTTCCTCATTCATGTGTTGATGAACTTGATCCTTACTGTTTGAAGACTTTGACTGAAGACTTTCTCAATTTCCTCAATCCTAATTCTTTAGTCACTTTGTCTTCAGCCTACGTATCATGTTTACACACTACATGTGCTCTGTCCTTGTTTCATTTCATCATGATGACTGTGTTACTGCCATGTTATGCTTGCACCTGAGTACTTATTCTGCTGCTAGTAGTTCGTTGCTTAGGAAATTCCGCACCTAGAATTTCCTCAGTGATGAATTCATAAAAATTGCCTATTCACCCTCCCTCTAGTCGATATAACGCACTTTCACGTAGAAAGGACAGCTTCCTATTTGGTGCTAAGGAGGCAAGAGCAGGCGCGGGGTCCCGAGGAATCAGGCAAAGGTTTCCATTCCAGTGCAACAAGACCAAGACCACCAGGATGACAAGACGGATATCATCGACAAGCCCACCGCAGCGTCACGACCAGAGGCTTTGTAGGCGAAGACCACATTTTGTCAGGATAAGATGTCCTACTTGTCCCCTTTCAAATTGGCCACTGTGGGATCCCTTCCCGACTATGTTTTGGGGGAATAGGACCAAGGCCCCTATAAGTATAGGTTAGCCACCACCGTTTAGGGGAGAGATCCGATCCGATCCCTGCAGCTCATTCCCTCACCAGAGCAGACCTCGCGAGGTTGTTCATCCCTTGTACTAGTTCCTCCTCAGCCCCTCGTGAGGCAAATCCACCACAAAGCAAGAGTAGGGTCTTACACCGCAAGGTGGCCCGAACCTGGGTAAACTGTCGTGTCCATGTTCTTCCTTGATCATCGAGCTAGGCCGTGGGGCAACAGAGTGGTGGGCTGGAGAGGTTGAGTTCTCCGCACACGCCCCAGAGGTCAAACCTTTCTTGGGTCTATGGATCCCTGAATCTGACAAAGATATATCTATGCTTTTGGCCATGGTGCAGACATTGTGTCCTGCCAGTTCGTGACGGTACCCACGGCCACGTTCTCAACGATGTCAAACCGTCGAGGTTCCTATAGTTCACATATGCATTGGATTGTTGCTCATGCATGTGAGAATCCATGGACGCCTAAATGTCTCTAATCATCTGCTCCACGGCATCGTCCGGTATTAGACGCCGATGGTGCGGGAACAATGTTGCCGCCTCGGACATGTCCTCGGACATGTCGGTGATGTTAGAACATTTACAGTGAGATCTGGTATATCCGGTCACCTAGATGTCCACGAATGCGTCCGAGCACAACCGCGGACAGCGCTAGACACCCTCTCATATGGCGTGTCGTGCAGGCACACTCCTCAAATCTAAACCCTTAAATCCATGCAAATTCTTGTACATCCATTATAAACATAAATATCACACATAGATGACATTTGTTGGTAGCAAAAATACATAGTTCAAACATAAAATTACTTTAAGTGAACAATTAAAACATTAACACCTTTGGTTTCCAGGAAGCACTTAGCACCAGAATGATGTGCATGCTTTCATTGCGATAAGTGCAAGAAAAGAGAAGAAGGATAAGAGTGAATGCTATGAACAATCCATATGCACCTACGACCGCCAACAATAAATAGCCCGGCCATATAGATGTTCTGTCTATACACTATACACCGACCCCAGTATAATGTGGCGGCTCTGTTCTCTTGTTCGAATACTAGGATATTCTTCTATTTTGCATGTTTTTCCCTGATGATAGATAGGCCCACATCTCATTTTTATGGCCGTGGTGGCTCTGACTCGACCAGACACGAGGTCTCTTGTTCAAACACTAACGATTCATCTATATTTGCCCTTTTCCCCTGCCGACAAATAGGCACCACACGTCATCTTTTTTTGACAATATCCCCACACTTGGCAAGGAAGGTAGATGTGTTATGCATAGAGGGCCCTCAGGACTGCATATGAACTGTATTCACGAATATGAGGACTGTAGCGAGGCACTTTGCAACCTTGAGGACCAATGTGGGCGTAACCTGCGAGTTTGAGGACTGTAGATGCCATTTACTCAAAAGAAAATGCAAGGTAAGTTGCAAGAAAAACGGTTCGGGATGTGTCGATTTTTGTAGCCATAGGATCGAATGGAAATGGGTCCAAAAAATACCTAAAGAGGGAGAGCGTGTGTGCGCGTGTTACGCCCGGATAATTAGGCTACAGTAATCCCACATTAATGATGCCATGTCACACGATTACTGTTGTTAATCTTTTGTTAGTTCAAAATCGATTCGAAATTCAAACTAAAAATAAAGTCAAACGGTAAAGATTTTCAAATATTAAAACTAAAATGTTGGGGTGTTGCCAAATAATGCATAGGCAATTATTGTGGAGAAACCACATTTTTATAAAAGGTTTAAATGCACTTAAATGATTAAAACAGTAGGTAAAACTATTAAATAAATACCTTTTGAATATTATAAATTGCTAACCTATTTTGATCAGGGGTAAAACTTTCTGTGAAAGTAGTTGGAGTTGTAACTCTATTTTAGGTATGGGTTTTACTTTTGTAAAACTATAATTTACTAAATAGATAAAAGAAAGCAGAAAAGAAAAAGTAGAAATAAAACAAAGCAAAAAAAAGGCAGAACCCGCCCCCCCCCCCGGGCCAAGTGGCCCAGCTGGCCACCGGCCCAACTAACCCGAGGCCCAGCCGGCGCCCCCTTAATGCCCACTCCCCCCCTGACCTAGATCGGGTCAACTCCTCCCGCACGAACCCCCCCCCCCCCCGCACTCCCTCTCCCTCGTCCCACTCCTCCTCTGCCCCCCCGATCTGGATCGAGGGAAACAGCTCCCCGACCCCGTTGCCGCGACCTTTCGCCGTCACCTCGCCAACCGCCGTCGCAAGGAGAACCACCCCGCCGCCCGGATCGACCGCGCCCCCCGTCGCCGAAGCTACATCGTCTGACGCCATCGCCGCGGTCCTCTCCGACGCCGGCGCTCCCCGTCACCGTCGCCGGAGGCGTCCTCGCCGGTCTGCCTCCTCCTCCTCGCCGGCCTGCACCTCTTCACCACGTCACCATCGTCTCCGTCTCCTCCCCGCGCCCCACTGCCCCGATCCCTGCATCCCGCAGTGAGCCCCGGTTCCTCCCTTCCCCTTTCTGTCGCCGGCGCCGTTCCCCCGCCGCGCCCAGCGCGTGCGTGGCCGTGCTCCCACGCGCCCTCGTCCACCACTGCCTGGACGCCCCGCGTTTTACCTCACTCACCTCGCCACCACTGCCTGCAGCTACTGCTGCCCCGTGGCCATGTGCCGTCTACCACGGCGGCCCCCTCCACTACCCGCGCCGCCCTGCTCTAGCTGCGGCCACGGCCGTCGGTGCCCACGGGGCCACTGCCCTTCATCCCAACGCCAGTCGCCGCCTCTTCGGTCACTCGCCGGAGCCCCTCCCGCCCCATCGTAGCCGCCGCTCCCCAACCGCGCCCGTTCGGGCTGGCGCCCGCATGCCCCACGCCCGCTATGGCCCCTGTGCGTATGACATGGGGGCCCACACTCCAGAACGTTTAATAACCAAAAAAAGAATTTAAATAATAATAATAAGTAAAAATATTAATTAATTAACTAATTAATTAATTAAGTAAATTAATTAACTTAATTAATTATGTCTAATTAATCAAATAACTAAACTAATTAAACTGTTAGCTAATTAATTAAACAGTCAATGACCATGGGGCCCACCCCTAATTAATCCTGATTAGGTTAATTAATATGTGTCACTGACCAGTGGGACCCCCTGGTCAGGTTGACCAGTCAACCCCTGTTGACTGTTGATGTCAGCATGACATCATGCTGATGTCATAAATCCAATTTCGAATTAAATTAAATAATTAATTAAAATTCAGAAAATGATTAAATCCTTAGAAAATCATATAAAATAATCCGTAACTCGGATGAAAATACTTTCTACATGAAAGTTGCTCAGAATGACGAGACGAATCCGAATACGCAGTCCGTTCGTCCGCCACGCATCCCTAGCATAGTGAACCTGCAACATTTCACCTCCAGTTCATCTGTCCGAAAACGTGAAACACCGGGGATACTTTCCCGGATGTTTCCCCCCTTCACCGGTATCACCTCATACCGTGTTAGAACACGTCTAGCTCTGCCTGTTGTCCTGTTATGCACTTATTTGCTATGTATTTACTGTTTCTCCCCCCTCTTCTCTTCGGTAGACCCCGTGACGATGCTGATGCCCCTGTGGTCGACTACGTCACCGACGACCCCTCCTTCTTGTCTGAGCAACCAGGCAAGCCCCCCCTTGATCACCAGATATCGCCTACTCTATTCTCTATTGCTTGCATTAGAGTAGTGTGGCATGTTACTGCTTTTGGGTAATCCTATTTTGTTGCATAGCCTATCATTGTTGCTACAGTTGTTTCCCTTACCTGCTATCCTACTCCTTAGTATAGGATGCTAGTGTTCCATTAGTGGCCCTACACTCTTGTCCGTCTGCCATGCTATACTACTGGGCCGTGATCACTCCGTGAGGTGATCACGGGTATATACTATATACAATTATACATGACACATGTGGTGACTAAGGTCGGGTCGGCTCGTTGAGTACCCGCAAGTGATTCTGATGAGGGGGCTGAAAGGACAGGTGGCTCCACCCCGGTAGAGGTGGGCCTGGGTTCCTGACGGCCCCCGACTGTTACTTTGTGGCGGAGCGACAGGGCAGGTTGAGACCACCTAGGAGAGAGGTGGGCCTGGCCCTGGTCGGCGTTCGCAGATACTTAACACGCTTAACGAGATCTTGGTATTTGATCTGAGTCTGGCCATTTGGTCTATACGCACTAACCATCTACGCGGGAGTAGTTATGGGTATCCTGGCGTCGTGGTATCAGCCGAAGCCTTCGTGACGTCAGCGACTGAGTGGCGCGCGCCGGATTGGACTAGAGCGCCACTAGGCTAGGTCTGCTTCCGGCCGCGTACGCAACGTGCAGGTGTGCATAGGGCGATGGGCCCAGACCCCTGCGCGCATAGGTTTAGACCGGCGTGCTGACCTCTCTGTTGAGCCTAGGTGGGGCTGCGATGTGTTGATCTTACGAGGCCGGGCATGACCCAGAAAAGTGTGTCCAGCCAAATGGGATCGAGCGTGTTGGGTTATGTGGTGCACCCCTGCAGGGAAGTTTATCTATTCGAATAGCCGTGTCCCTCGGTAAAAGGACGACCCGGGGTTGTACCTTGACCTTATGACAACTAGAACTGGATACTTAATAAAACACACCCTTCCAAGTGCCAGATACAACCCGGTGATCGCTCTCTAACAGGGCGACGAGGAGGGGATCGCCGGGTAGGATTATGCTATGCGATGCTACTTGGTGAACTTACCATCTACTCTCTTCTACATGCTGCAAGATGGAGGTGGCCAGAAGCGTAGTCTTCGACAGGACTAGCTATCCCCCCTTATTCTGGCATTCTACAGTTCAGTCCACTGATATGGCCCTTTACACATATACCCATGCATATGTAGTGTAGCTCCTTGCTTGTGAGTACTTTGGATGAGTACTCACGGTTGCTTTCTCCCTCTTTTCCCCTTTCCATACCTGATTATCGCAACCAGATGCTGGAATCCAGGAGCTAGAGATCCCGAGGATGATTCTACATGGAGTTCGGCTTCGAGGAGTAGTTAGGAGGTCCCAGGCAGGAGGCCTTGCCTTTTCGATCGTTGCTACTTTTGTGCTAGCCTTCTTAAGGCAAACTTGTTTAACTTATGTCTGTACTCAGATATTGTTGCTTCCGCTGACTCATCTGTGATCGAGCACTTGTATTCGAGCCCTCGAGGCCCCTGGCTTGTATTATGATGCTTGTATGACTTATTTATGTTTTAGAGTTGTGTTATGATATCTTCCTGTGAGTCCCTGATCTTGATCGTACACATTTGCGTGCATGATTAGTGTACGGTCAAATCGGGGGCGTCACAAGTTGGTATCAGAGCCAACTGCCTGTAGGAATCCCCCTTTCCAACTCCTTGGCCGAAGTCGAGTCTAGACATTGCAAAAACTTTTACTAACATGGCTGTGTGTCTTACGGGCCCACGTCGCCATTGGGTGGTATTAGGATCTTTTACTCCTTGTCTATACTCTGGGACTCTGATCTCTCTTCTATTCGGGTTAAGTGAGTTTTGCTAAATCTAACATTAGAATCTCGTTATCACTTTCACCCGGAGAGCCCCTTATTACTGATGATCGTCTGCTGCACCAGAAGGATCCGAAGATACTCTCCGATGTTCTCTTGAGACTTAGGGTGTCGCTTTTGCAATTCCCTTTCATCGATAAGGTCCTATGGATAACCACGTATACTCGCCATCCATACAATGTTTCCCAGTTGATCTTGTTATTACAAGATACCCCGAAATTCTCTTTGCTGCTCCGAGAATCCTTTGAGATTACTGCCTTGCTGTTCTTTGCCACTTGAATACCACTATGAATAAATTACTCGCACCTACCGAGTATCGACTCATCCCCAGTTGATTCATGTATTTCACAATAGTCTTCAAAATACTATTCGATCTTCTGAAAATCTTCAGGAGCCTTTTTGCTCTTGAAATTCTTGCTTACTCGCATTATGATTAATCTTAAGTCTCGTAATCTTATTGGCATCTCTTGTCATTATCATTTTGAGTCCGTTGATTCAATTTGTTGCGAATGCTCGCAATCCTCAATCATATCCTAGAATTCATTCTTCCGGCGCAGACGTCATTTTAAACGTGAGCTGGATCTCGACCTATCAAATTGCCATCGATGGTACTCCTAAGCCTACTCAACTTATCCATCCTTGATCAGAGCGTTGCTTCTGACCCCCTGATTTGGAAATCATAATTCCTTTGCATTTGAACTTTGAGTTAGTCAGTTGTTTCTATAATCAGATCCCTTGTGGACCATCGGTTCCTTTGTTGGATTTTATCCGACAGTGTCCTTCATATTGAATAACCTTGTGAGCCTTTCCATGGGTATATAATGCCTTTGGTAAATTGTATCATCTGTTTTTGCACAATGCTCTTCTTTCAAGCTTGTAATATTTACTCCGAAGTTTGTGGTATATGTTCCTAAGATGCCTTGATGGGTTGAACCTATGCCTTTCATAATATGTGTGAACTCGAAAGTTTTCACGATTCATACTCTTCTAGTATTTTGCCAGATAAAAATTTTCAACACTGCAACTTCATCAAACGCGAGAAGTGAATGAAAGGGTATGCATTGGAGAAGTGGGAGTCGACCTTGAACTTTGTGTTCATGCCCATGGACACGATGTAGATCCTATCATAGAAGCTTCTTGTAATAATAACTATTTCCTTGATATGATATCGTCTAGTATCTGTGTATTGATCCTTTTGTAATCATGGTTCCGACCATGTTCTCATTTAAATACCATTTCTCTTGCAAGTTTAAGCACTTGTCCTCTGCAGAGCAATACCCCCGTCCAACCTCTACTTTGGTCTGTCATCGAGTATTACCCCCCTGGTATCTCGAGAATGCCAAGGAACTACTTAACTTCTTATGAGTTCTTCATCAACTAATATTCTTGCCGATTCCAATTTTTCCAACGGGTTCTGAGTTGTTAGAACCCCTCAAGGACACCGATAAGTGAATCAATTCCGCACTCCGATTCAATAACTCTAAGTAATTTTTGTTGCTTACGAGTTTAATAATCCTTCAAGTCATTCCAAGCCTGCTCGGTCATGTCATTATCGTGCCGAATTTAACTGTGCTACCTGGACCATCCCAGCGCACAAATTTCGACAGTGAGCTAATCTTGCGTCGATCTTCCTCGTCATATCACTTCTCCTTGAACTGCAAACTTGATTTCGAGTTTGTGTCCTACCCGTGGTTCCAATAACCTTTCGCTTTCATCATTCCTTTGACTTGATGTCATCGTCGATCAATTACATCTTCTTGAAAACCTCTCGACAAATTTGTCGTGATCATTGTCAACAATTTGACTTCTTCCAAGTTGTGTGTCGAAATTCAGGATGAGAAATACCATCCTTGCCCCTCGATGAATTGTGTTATCATCGACAACATTCTTGCCTCCCCCAACACAAACTTGTCCATATTTTGTGTTGTATCTTGATTTCCCTGCTATCCAACCTATGATATGTTCTACCGTGGAGTATTACCATCTTTGATGTCAAGAATGTCGTGAGCAGTACTCTTAAGAATTCTTGGTACAGTGATACTTCTCACCATCACCATTCTTTCTTGGTCCCCGTGTTGTTTCTAAACGAAATACCGACAAATGGTATGTGACGTGTAAATTCTAAACTTCTAGCAACCCTATTGCTTTGAAGTTATTGGTCTATAGTTTCATTCTACGTCTATGGCTTAATGAATCATCATTCGAACGTTGATCATGCTACCTAGCCCATATTTCGGGTGCACATTTCAACCAATGTTTAACTATGTATGTTTTCCTCGAGCATACATCATTAAGTCATTTGATCTAGCTAATGTTATCTCCTTGTTCACATAGTTGTGGAAATCCATCCTTTGGAAATCTCAATGGATTGTCGCTGAGTTAATCAGTCACCTCCTCACCTCTCCTTGATGTAATGATGAACCCTTGTTCGGAACTCGCTTCCATAGTTCATCTCCTGAGAATCTTCGATGTCGTTTCGACAATTTGTGTTACACCTTTCTTCTCAGGCATCCTGAGTCTGAGTTATCCTGACACCAATCAGATCTGAATCTCGGTCAGATATGATGGTTGGAACATATTTCCAAGAGTTATAACGTTGGCCTATTTATGACCCGGTAAGGTGATGATACCCAGCACACCTGGCGGGAGGACCTATTGTTATAAGAAATTGTAAGACTTATTCTATAAGTTGTTCCTGATGGATCCTTTTTGTTTCCAAAGTCTGATCTTCACCTGTTGACCATGTCAATGCTATCTCGAAGCATGTCTATGGTGCTCCGATTTTCAACAGGAACATTTGAAGCCCAATGCTAAATGTTTCCTGCTCAATTATCCAAACACCGTTGTATGGGTAATGTCATGAAATTTATCTCCCCTTACCTAAAGGGTTTTCTACATTATATCCTGTCATGGATATCATGCTCTGCTTGTCCTTGGGAAGGATATACCATTGAAATATGTGTTTAAACACATTTTCCTTTCCATTCTTCTGTTTAATCTGATAATCATATTTTCCTTTCCATTGTTTGGTTTAACCTTTCTGGTGATCTATATGATCTAAGCAGTAATATTCTCCTGCTTATGTAAACACCTCGGTGTACAACTCTGTCAGTAAGACCCTGTTACTATTGTTGGTGACATTTCGGTAACCACCGATGGACGAGAACTTTGCCTAATGGTCCGCCTCGTTTCAACGAGCAGGAAAATGGTTCTCTTCGTCCCACGCCCTTGGTACCGACGATGTTGCTGACATATAACTGACAGGCTACCCTCTGACATGCCTTGCTATCATGACCGTGCAAGATGTCACCGCTCCTATAAAAAAAACCCGCATGGTGGGCCCATAACCCACAGTTCCACAGGATCGAAACCTGACTCTCTTGTACACCCCTGTTCCCAAAGTTATTCCTCGCACTTGATTTCGTATGTAATTCATGGGCCACCTTCCTAGTGGTCAATTCTGGTATCATGCACAATACTAATTTTTGTTGCATTGAGCCCCTTTCACGCCCTATTTCAGGCATCGAACGATTGCCTGCCCGCTTGAAACTTCCCATGGTACCTCCTTACTTTGCTCTCGATATTTTCTTAAGTTTCAATTCGAGAGTTACTTCCGCTACCTTCCTCGATGTTATTGACCAGATAGTCGACCTTGCAGAGATCTGTTCTCCCGGAATGCCCCCCCTTTATTCTTCCATAAATACGATGGAGTTCCCGAAGAAAGGATGCCGACTTCATCATGATGACCTAAAGTAGAGAAATGAAGACATCAATGTATTGTACCGGCCTCTTCGAGAAGAGCAAGCCAGAATGAGAAGACCCACTAGATTCTTTACCAAACCTTTCCCTCTTTCACTACCTCTTAAATCTCGGGACGAGATTTCTTGTAGTGGAGGAGAATTGTGACGCCCGGATAATTAGGCTACAGTAATCCCACGTTAATGATGCCATGTCACCACGATTACTGTTGTTAATCTTTTGTTAGTTCAAAATCGATTCGAAATTCAAACTAAAAATAAAGTCAAACGATAAAGATTTTCTAATATTAAAACTAAAATGTTGGGGTGTTGCCAAATAATGCATAGGCAATTATTGTGGAGAAACCACATTTTTATAAAAGGTTTAAATGCACTTAAATGATTAAAACAGTAGGTAAAACTATTAGATAAATACCTTTTGAATATTATAAATTGCTAAACTATTTTGATCAGGGGTAAAACTTTCTGTGAAAGTAGTTGGAGTTGTAACTCTATTTTAGGTATGGGTTTTACTTTTGTAAAACTATAATTTACTAAATAGATAAAAGAAAGCAGAAAAGAAAAAGTAGAAATAAAACAAAGCAAAAAAAAGGAAGAACCCCCCCCCCCCGGGCCAAGTGGCCCAGCTGGCCACCGGCCCAACTAACCCGAGGCCCAGCCGGCGCCCCCTTAATGCCCACTCCCCCCCCCCCCGTGACCTAGATCGGGTCAACTCCTCCCGCACGAACCCCCCCCCCCCCCCCGCACTCCCTCTCCCTCATCCCACTCCTCCTCTGCCCCCCCAATCTGGATCGAGGGAAACGGCTCCCCGACCCCGTTGCCGCGACCTTTTGCCGTCACCTCGCCAACCGTCGTCGCAAGGAGAACCACCCCGCCGCCCGGATCGACCGCGCCCGCCGTCGCCGAAGCTACATCGTCTGACGCCATCGCCGTGGTCCTCTCCGACGCCGGCGCTCCCCGTCACCGTCGCCGGAGGCGTCCTCGCCGGTCTGCCTCCTCCTCCTCGCCGGCCTGCACCTCGTCACCACGTCACCGCCGTCTCCGTCTCCTCCCCGCGCCCCACTGCCCCGATCCCTGCATCCCGCAGTGAGCCCCGGTTCCTCCCTTCCCCTTTCTGTCGCTGGCGCTGTCGTGGAATTGTCACGGCAGATGTCCTCGAGCTAGGACTTAGTCGTGGAGCCATCGCAACTAGGAAGCTTGTAGGGGTTAATGCGGGACAAGGAACACGAGGGTTTATACTGGTTCGGCCCCTTACGGTGAAGGTAAAAGCCTACGTCCAGTTGAAGGTGGTATTGATTAGGGTTACGATCACCAGGGAGGAAAACTGTTATCCCCGGCTCTCGATGAGATCGTTCTCTGCCTTAAACCGCTGTCGGGTCGTCCCTTTATATAGGGAGGCTGACGCCCTGCAGCTCTCAGAGTCCCGGCCGGCTCATAAGAGTGTCCGGCTCGGACTCTCAACTATTCTTGCCTTACACTACAAGTTATACCATAACAATGATTGCAACTACGGGCCTTAAGCCCATCTTTGGCCCACCGTCTTCAGGCTTGGCGCCGGGCTTCTGGCAATGACCATATGAGTAACCCGGCCCCTCCTGGCGGGTGACTCTAAGGTCTATATCCTCAACATTAGGCCCCAGATTGATTTGAGCCGGCTCATGTCAATCTTCCATTCCTTCGACAGAAAACCTCCAGCTTACAATTGTGTGAAGGCCATAACCCGGCATGACATCATCCTCTGGACTCCGGGTAATCCGCCATGACGTCATCTTCCATTAAGCCCGTTTTTTACTCCGCCAGATCCGCAACAGATCTTTTTCTTTACTGTCATCCCGAAAATCGAGGCGTTTCGTGGGGAGGTAACCACGCCGTGGTCTCCTTGATCCTCGCCCCCACTGATGAGCTCGCCTTATAAATAGGCCGGCCCGACGGGCTCTCAGCCACTTCTCTCTCCTTCATCTTCTTCCTCGCGCCACTGCTCCCCTGCCCGAGCTCTGCTACTGCCGCCGCCGTCGCGCCCCCGGTCTTCATCAACCTTGGCCGCTGCATCACCCTGACTCGGTCCAGACAAACGGCGGCAACCTCCGCTCCTCTTCAGCTCCGGTGAGTCCTCGCCACTCCATAGGGCAGATCCGCACTAGGGCTTCATAGTTCTTCCTCTGTTCTTCGTAGTTCATCGCGGCTCGCAGTAGATTTGAATTTTACTGCCCCGTTTTGATCTTAGCTCTGGATAGACTTACTGCGGTAGACGTTGAAGACCCATTTCACATGAAATATCCCTCTTTTTACCGCATAAGAGCCTTGTTCAAGCTCAAGAACATCCGCGCGTCTGTTTCTAGGTCTAGAAACTTTTCTTTTACCCGACCATTTTGATCCAAAATTTTTATTGCGATGTGTGAAACCTGTTTTACCACACTTAGTAAAAAACTGCAATCATTGAATCTCGGCGGTTTACAGTTCCGGTTTAAAGAAACCACGCGCCATAGAACCGTCCGGCTTAAAGAAAACCATGCGCCATAAAAATTTCCGGCTTAGCTGTGATAAGGCCTGTAGACAATCAAATTGCTCTCAATCCCTCGGCGGCTTAAATAGCCCGATGCACTTAAGTGTATACCATTAGTCCCCTTATAAGCCGCCACCTTGACTTTGAACTGTAGATTTCTTCCGGCTCATAATTAACCCGGACGTTTTTCCTTTTATCATAGACTGCCGACTTTCACCATGCCTCCCAAAGCTCCCAAAGCCTCCATTACTTGCAACTGGATGAGGTCCAATGTCACCAATGAGACCCTAGCGGATTTTTTTAAGTCTGGATATCTGCCCAAGAAGGACGTCATGTCCTACCGTGCCCCTGACCCGTCAGAAGAGAGACCACAGCCAAAGGACGGGGAGGTAGTGATTTTTGCGGATCATATGAGCCGGGGCTTCGCACCGCCCGGTTCAAAGTTTTTCAGAGACCTCCTGAATTTCTTCGACCTGCGGCCTCAGGACATAGGACCCAACTCAGTGTCCAATATCTGCAACTTCCAAGTATTCTGCGAAGTTTACCTTGGAGAAGAACCTAGTCTGCTGCTCTTCAGAGAGCTTTTTTACCTGAATCGCCAGAACGAGTGCGCCAACGGGCCAAGTCTGGAGCTAGGTGGCATCTCCATTCAGAGGCGGAGAGACTGTCTTTTCCCTTATGCCGAGCCGCCGAGTCACCCTAAGGACTGGAACATGACTTGGTTCTATTGCGAAGACAGGTCACCGGCTGATGAAAGTCCGCTGCCCGGCTTTCGCCCATCGCGTCTGGAGTCAACACACCCACTGTTAGACAAGCTGACTCAGGCAGAGCGCCAGCCTCTGCTCCCCACCATAAACAAGATCAAGGCTCTCCTGGGCAATGGTCTCAAAGGAATCGATTTGGTCCGGGTCTGGATCTCGTGGCGGGTGATCCCATTGAGCCGCCGCCCCGGCTTAATGTGTGAGTACACGGGCCGAAAGGACGACCCTCAGAGACACAGCCGCAATGATCTTCCTGAAGACGTTGCAGAGGAGATGACCAAGGCTCTCCTGAACGAGAGCCTGGCAGACTGCGGAAGGACCGGGTTAGCCCCCTTCTGCAAGACCAACCCAGCCCCAGCGGTAAGCTGCTGATCTGAACATCTTATCTGTACATAACTTTCATCTGAATCATTGTGAGAAAACCTCATTGTATTCTTTCAGGCTGATGACAAGTTCTGGCGGGTCAAATATGACCACAAAGCGGCCAAGAAGGCCAGAAAGGCGAAGAAAACCGCCAAGAAAGCCGCTCCCCGCAAGAAGGGGAGTAGGCCAACTGCTTCGGAGCTGATGCAATTAAGCGACAGCTCCGAGTCAGAGGTAACCCCTGAACCTGTAAGCTCTTTGTTATGTTTATTGTTTATTTCTTGTCCGCCTTACCAATACTTGTTCATCAACAGGATGACACCGGAGCCAGTAACCCGGTGGTTGAAGAGGCAATGTCACTTTCCTCCGACTCGGAGCCCTTGCCAAGGCTGAAAGTCCGAAGGGTAACCCGGAAAGTAAGCTTTTCACATCCTTTAGCTTATCAAGATCCTCAATTTATTTTGAAGTGACAGGTTCATGAGAGCCGGCGTCACACCCGGACCAACAAAGACACCGACCTCTCCTCCGGGCTACCTGGCGCATCGAGGAAGCGCCGAACTGAGGTTATTTCCCACTTGTACCCTTTTCATCCGTTGGCGGGTGTTATCCGTCAGCCACTCAATTCTTCTGACTCAAATTATCAGGAGACCTCCCCCTCTTCGGGCGACTCTATGCTTTCTGTCCTTTCAGCGCCCGGGTAATGCTAACCATCTCATGTTATACTTGTCTCTACTTACCCTTTTTGTGCTTAACGTTTCTGTCCTTTCAGCGCCCAAGCCAAACTCACCAAGAGGGCGAAGAAAGCCAAGCAAATCGAAGAGCCGGAGTTGCGTGAGCCGGAGGCAGCAGATCAAGAACAGCCAACTGCCTCCGCTCCCGAAGCCGCCGCTCCAACTAATAAGACAGCTGCCGAAGCGTCTGCTAACCCGGAGGCTTCCGGCTCGGCTCAACCAGCAAATGATCCGGACGTGGTAATCACCCGGACGGAATTTGTTGAGCCGGGGAGACCTACCGCACTGGCTAAGTGCTCCGCTAAGGGGGAGTTGCTGCAGCCCCACCGGGTGAACCTGGACCTCTCCGACTATGCCAACCTAAGCATTGGAGAGCTCGTCTCTGGCTACATCAGCCAAGTGCACAAGGGCCGGAACGCAGAGGTTGCCATGGTGAACCAGATCCAGCAAAAATCTGAGGTATCCTTCTGATGTCCTCTTACTTACTGCATAGTTACCTTTACCATGCTAGCCCCCAAGTCGACGACTTATGATTGAATATGTTGTAGGCTTAGGTTCCGGCTTACTCAATTGAACCGGCAATTTGTAGATAGAAACGTTCAATATGCATTAGCCCCCAAGTGCCAAGTGTCTTTGCTTGGAAAGTGCTTGGGACTTAAAATTTATATAGTAACTTTTCATGTCATAACCCGGAAATGTATGCAGGCTGCCGGCAAGAAGCTAGAGGCTGACATGGCTGATCTCAAGAACCGGCTGCAGATGCAAGAGATGGAGACCCGGAAGGCAAATGCCAAATTTGTGTCTAGCATCGCCGCTCAAGAGAAGCTGAAGACAGAGTTTGACGCTGAGCGGAAAGCATAGGCCGAAGAGAAGGCCGCATTGGTGAAGCGGGCTGAACAGGCGGAGAAGACTCTCTCCGAGAAGACCGCCGAGCTCTCCGGCCTAAAGCGCCAGGTGTCCCAGATGGTGGCCGTCATCTTCGGTAAGTCGCCTCACCGGCTTTCATCAAGTTTAGAATTTTTATGTCTCATAACTCATCCCTGTCGGCGGCTTATCTGATTCTGTTAAACAGGTCCCAGAAGTGCCAACCTCAACCAGAGCGTGGTAACCAAGCTGAAGGCCGTGTATACCCTGGTGGAGCAGCTCTACACCGGGTCACAGCGTGCCTTAGCTGTGGTGGCCCTATCCAACGAGGTGCCGACTCACCTGGCAGAAGTCCTTCGTCGGCTCGCTGTACTGCCTCAACGGATCCAAGAGCTGCGACGGGCCTCTGCAAGAGCCGGAGCAATCGCCGCGCTGAGCCGGGCCAAGGCGTTCTTGCCAGAGTTAGACCCGGCGGACATCGCCCTCGGCTACCCAAGTCTAAAGGAAGACGGCACCGCCTTTGATCAGAAGGACTTCGCAGCTTGCGTGAAGACCGTGCGCCCGGTGGCCACTCTTATTGGCAACGATACAGATCTGACCAAGTATCAGCCGGGTTACGATGCAGAAAATCAGAGGATCCCTACTCCGCGCTATGAAGCTCTCAACTTGATCGCGTCGGCTCGTCAGCACACTTTCGCCCCGGAGATTGACCCGGCCGGGTTAATTGACGAGGAAGCCCAATTCGAAGCTCTTAGTGGCATCGACTGGAAGTCATCAACCTTCCGGATCTTGGGATCAGCCGGAGGAGAAGATAGGAACGAGCCAGAGACTTCAACTCAGCAAGCGTCGTAACTCGGCTGGCGGTTTACCAAACAAGGCCTCACCCCTTTGGACTCAACGAGTCTTGTAATAGAGTAGGACCAACACTTTATCTTTGCCGTGCCATCGTGCACGCCTTGAATGCTTGAAGAAATATTGACCTTATCTCCTTTATATTTCTCCGGGTCATTCATTCCCCTTAGTCTCAAATAATTGCCTTGAACTATCCTGCATAGAAGGATGGATCACAAGTCTCCAGGCGGCTTACCGCCCCGAGAATCATATGTTGTAGATATATAACCCAGAATATGAATCAAAAAAGACTGGCTCTCAGGTATGTCCTAAATACAGCCGTAATAACACAATTTTGCGGTCTGCAAGCATACTTCCGGTTTAGATAACCCGGACAATAAGGTTGGTACCTTAATTCCGGTTTACCTGTCTTTAAAACACCTAGTTGTGCATCTAATACTGTAAACCAAAGTTAAACCGGCAAAATGAGACCCGGCCGTACACACCTAAAAATAAACAGACGGAACTTGGTATAAAGCAGAGGAACTTATGGGCTTCCGGTTCGAATACGACCAGAGACCCGGCCCAAAGGGGTTATGCTAAGATTCGAATGCGATCATATAGCCCCCAGTGGGTGTGGCGATGCCAATCAAGAGGGTATCGACAGCTATGTTCTCTTTGGTTCGAATACGACCCATGTTTGAACAGGAAGCCCCCAAGTGATTTTAAGAACTGTTTAACGACGCTGATTCGAATACGATCCACGTCGGTTCTCAAAGGGGGTTAAACTAAGATTAAAATATGATCAAAGAAAACTCCTCAATGAGCTCGGCACTTTGCCAATCAAATGGGTATCGACAGCTATGTTCTCTTTGGTTCGAATACGACCCATGTTTGAACAGGAAGCCCCCAAGTGACCTTATCGCCTGCGGTCATAAGCTGGATCCTCCTTCAAGTTATCATGTAATCTTGCAATGAAAACAACACGTGCATATTTGGAGGAGAAAAAAGGACAGAGGTCCTGCTTTATTGCTTATCATAATATATACATGGCTGAGAGAAATATGTACATTATGAGAGCCGGTGGCTCAAGTGTAGTAAGGCCGAAGCTGAGCTATGTTCCACGGCCGTCGGGTCTCTTCCTCCGACTTACGTGAATCTTTGTGCTCCCGAATGTCAATGAGGTAATATGACCCATTGTGAAAATTCTTGCTGACTACAAAGGGCCCTTCCTAAGGTGGGGATAGCTTGTGTGCATCTGTTTGATCCTGGATGAGCCGGAGCACGAGATCACCTTCCTGGAAGACCCGGGATTTAACCCGGCGGCTATGATAACGGCGCAGGTCTTGTTGGTAAATCGCTGAACGGGCTGCTGCCACATCACGCTGTTCATCCAACAAGTCAAGAGCCTCCTGGCGCGCCCGTTCATTATCCGCCTCAACATAAGCCGCCACGCGAGGTGAGTCATGACGGATGTCACTGGGGAGGATTGCTTCTGCCCCATAAACCATGAAGAAAGGCGTAAAACCTGTAGACCTGTTAGGAGTAGTGTTGATGCTCCATAACACGGAGGGCAACTCCTCCACCCAACAACCCGGCGTCCGTTGCAAAGGGACCAAAAGCCGGGGCTTGATGCCCTTCAGAATCTCCTGATTAGCTCTCTCAGCTTGACCATTGGATTGAGGATGAGCCACCGAGGAAACATCAAGTCGGATATGCTCTCGTTGACAAAATTCTTCCATGGCGCCTTTGGATAGATTGGTGCCATTGTCAGTTATAATGCTGTGCGGAAAGCCAAAGCGAAAAATCACCTTTTTCATAAATTGAACCGCCGTGGCTGCATCACACTTGCTAACTGGCTCCGCTTCAACCCACTTGGTAAATTTGTCAACTGCCACCAAGAGGTGGGTCTTCTTATCCTTGGACCTTTTGAAAGGCCCAACCATATCAAGCCCCCAGACCGCAAAGGGCCAAGTAATTGGGATCATCCTCAGCTCCTGAGCCGGCACATGAGCCCGTCGTGAGAACCTTTGGCAACCATCACATTTACTGACCAAGTCCTCCGCATCAGCATCAGCCATCAGCCAATAAAAACCATGACGAAAAGCCTTGGCCACAAGAGACTTTGAGCCGGCGTGATGGCCGCAATCCCCTTCATGGATCTCACGCAAGATCTCTTGACCTTCCTCAGGGGAAACACAACGCTGAAATGCTCCCGTAACACTGCGGTGGTGCAACTCGCCATTGATAACGATCATTGACTTAGCCCGCCGGGTTATTTGCTTGGCCAAAGTTTCATCCTCAGGTAACTCGCCCCGGGTCATGTAAGCCAGATAGGGCATTGTCCAGTCTGGTATGATATGGAGAGTCGCCACCAGTCGTGCCTCCGGGTCGGGGACAGCCAAGTTTTCCTCTGTAGGCAGCTTAACAGAAGGATTATACAGGACATGCAAGAAAGTATTAGGCGGCACCGGCTTTCGCTGAGAGCCTAGCCGGCTTAAAGCATCAGCCGCCTCGTTCTTCCTGCGATCAATGTGCTCTACTTGGTAGCCCTGAAAGTGCCCAGCAATGGCATCAACTTCGCGGCGATAAGCCGCCATGAGAGGGTCCTTAGAGTCCCACTTGCCTGATACTTGTTGAGCCACTAAGTCTGAGTCACCAAAACACCTGACCCGGCTCAAGCTCATCTCCTTAGCCATTCGAAGACCGTGGAGCAAGGCCTCGTACTCCGCCGCGTTGTTAGTGCAAGGAAACATCAATTGCAGCACATAATGGAACTTGTCACCTTGAGGGGAAGCCAATACAACTCCAGCCCCCGAGCCCTCCAACTGCCTGGACCCATCAAAGTGAATAGTCCAATACGTGTTATCCGGCCTTTGCTCGGGCACTTGTGACTCTGTCCAATCATTGATGAAATCCACCAGAGCCTGAGATTTAACAGCAGTGCGTGGCACATACTTGAGACCATGAGGTCCAAGCTCTATAGCCCACTTAGCCACTCTCCCTGTGGCCTCTCTGTTTTGAATGATATCACCAAGAGGGGCAGAACTGACCACAGTGATGGGATGACCCTGAAAATAATGCTTAAGTTTCCGGCTTGCCATGAACACACCGTAAACAAGCTTCTGCCAATGCGGATACCGCTGCTTGAACTCGATGAGCACTTCGCTGACATAATAAACCGGCCGCTGAACCGGATGCTCCTTACCCTCTTCCTTGCGTTCCACCACCACGGCCACACTGACGGCTCGTGCGTTAGCAACCACATACAACAATAAGGGCTCCCTATCAACCGGAGCAGCAAGGACTGGGGGCTCTGCCAGCTGCTTCTTCAAATCCTCAAAGGCAGTATTAGCTGCATCATTCCAGACAAAGTTATCAGTTTTCTTCATCAACTAATATAATGGCATGGCCTTCTCACCCAAACGGCTTATAAACCGGCTTAAAGCAGCAATGCGACCCGCCAAACGCTGAACATCATTTATACACGCCGGCTTAGCTAGGGAGGTGATGGCCTTGATCTTCTCCGGGTTAGCTTCAATGCCTCTGTCAGAAACCAAGAAACCCAAGAGTTTGCCTGCAGGAACACCAAAAACACACTTGGCCGGGTTAAGCATCATCTTGTAGACCGGGAGATTATCAAAGGTTTCCCTTAAATCATCTATCAAGGTTTCCTCCTTTATGGTCTTAACCACAATATCGTCCACATAAGCGTGAACATTGCGCCCGATCTGTTTATGAAGACAGTTCTGTACACGACGCTGGTAAGTCGCCTGTGCACACTTGAGTCCAAAGGGCATAGACACATAGCAGAAGGCTCCAAAGGGAGTGATAAACGCCGTCTTCTCCTGGTCCTTAACTGCCATTTTAATCTGATGATATCCGGAATAAGCATCCAAGAAACTTAAGCGCGCACAACCTGCCGTAGCATCAATAATTTGATCAATACGGGGGAGGACAAAAGGATCAGCCGGACACGCCTTCTTTAAGTCCGTATAATCCGCACACATCCGCCAAGTGCCGTTCTTCTTGAGCACGAGCACCGGGTTAGCCAACCACTCTGGGTGAAAAACTTCAACAATAAACCCGGCCGCCAAGAGCCGGGCCACCTCTTCGCCAATGGCTTTCCGCCTCTCTTCATTAAACCGCCGAAGGAACTGACCGGCTTAAATTTCGGATCAACATTGAGAGTGTGCTCAGCGAGTTCTCTAGGTACACCTGGCATGTCATAAGGTTTCCATGCGAAGATATCCCTATTCTCACGGATGAACTCGATGAGCGCGCTTTCCTATTTTGGATCCAGATTGGCACTGATGCTGAATTGCTGAGATGAGTCTCCTGGAACAAAATCAACAAGTTTAGTCTCATCAGCCGACTTAAATTTCATTGCCGGCTCATGCTTCGTAGTCGGCTTTTTCAGAGAGGTCATATCTGTTGGGTCAACGTTATCTTTGTAAAACTTCAACTCTTCTGTTGCACAAATAGATTCTGCATAAGCCGCATCGCCTTCCTCACATTCCAAGGCCACCTTCCGGCTGCCGTGAACCGTAATGGTCCCATTATGACCCGGCATCTTGAGCTGTAAGTAAACATAACACGGCCGTGCCATGAATTTGGCGTAAGCCGGCCGCCCAAATATAGCATGGTACGGACTTCTTATCTTGACCACCTCAAAGGTCAATTTTTCCACCCTGTAGTTGTTTTCATCTCCGAAGGCCACTTCCAACTCGATCTTGCCGACTGGATAAGCCGACTTACCAGGTACCACACCATGGAAGATAGTGTTCGACTGGCTGAGGTTCTTATCAATCAACCCCATACGACGAAATATCTCATAATAGAGGATGTTGATGCTGCTGCCTCCATCCATGAGTACCTTAGTGAACTTATATCCTCCCACCTGAGGAGCCACCACCAGGGCCAAGTGACCCGGATTATCCACCCGGGGAGGGTGATCCTCCCTACTCCACACTATAGGTTGCTCTGACCACCGCAAGTAGCGTGGAACCGCTGGCTCAACAGCGTTCACAGCCCTCTTATGAAGCTTCTGATCTCGCTTACACAGACTGGTGGTAAACACATGATACTGCCCACCGCTAAGCTGCTTTGGATTGGTCTGATAACCTCCCTGCTGCTGTTGATGACCCTGGCCAGACTGCTGATTAAAGCCCCCTTGACCGTTCTGAGGGTTAGAATTTGAGCCGCCGCCCGGGCCATGAAAGCCGCCGGCGCCTGAGCCGCCGCCCGGGCCATTGTAACTGTTGAAGGCCTTCATGATTGCACAATCCTTCCATAGATGAGTCGCTGGCTTCTCTCTAGAGCCATGCCTTGGACAAGGCTCATTCAACAGTTGCTCCAATGTCGGGCCTGACCCGCCGCCTCGGGGAGGGGGCCTCCCCTTGCGTCGCTGGTTATTAACTTGTGAGCTGGCGTTGGCTACAAACTCTAGGCTGCCATCGGCCTTGCGCTTGCCTCCTCCTTGGTTCCCCGGGTTATGCTGAGGACCCTTGCCATTGCCATTCTTCTTTCCCTTCCCTGCCCTTTCATCATCTGAAGGGGGATCCTTGGTACCATCGGAATCAGCGTACTTGACAAGAGCCGCCATTAGCGTACCCATATCACTGCAGTCGCGCTTAAGCCGCCCGAGTTTCATCTTCAGGGGCACGAAACGACAATTTTGTTCCAACATTAAGACCGCAGAGCCGGCATCCATCTTACCCGGCGAACCCAGTGAGTCGTGGATTCACCCTCCTGCTGTTTACAGTTAGTCAAATCCACAATTGACATAGACTGCCTACAGGTATCTTTGAAGTTTTGGACGAACCGGGCTTTTAGCTCAGCCCAAGACCCGATGGAATTCGGTGGTAACCCCTTTAACCATGTGCGGGCGGTTCCATCCAACATCATGGTGAAGTACTTGGCCATTGCCGCCTCACTGACCTCCAGTAGTTCCATGGCCATCTCGTAACTCTCGATCCAGGCTGCGGGTTGTAGGTCCGCCGTGTAGTTGGGCACCTTCCTAGGGCCTTTGAAATCCTTAGGTAGGCGTTCATTGCGGATAGCCGGCACTAAACAAGGGACACCCCCAGTCCTGGTAGGGATACCCACGTTGACGGAAGTCGTCGGATAAGCTGGGGGAGTCTGGTAAGCCGTCAGCTGGGGCACCTGCTCCGCCTCTTGCCGCGCTCTATCTTGGCCTGCTGCGTGGAAGGCTCCGTTGTAAACCAGGCCATGGCCGGGGGGCGGGTCATGGCGTCGGACGTTACTTGAGCCGGTCGCTGAACCCATGTGCCTGCTGTAACTCGGGCTCCGGCCCGGACGGGGGGTCGAGTGGATCCTATCCCGGCTGTAGGAGTACGCCTCTTGCTGCGCCAGCGCCGTCTGAAGGAGTTCCCTGACCCGGCGGGTTTCAATAGCCGTCGGAGAGTCGCCGTCAACTGGGAGAGCCGCCAGCCGTGCCGCCGCAGCGACCATGTTCTCCAGCGGGTTATTATAATGACTCGGGGGCGTTGGTACGTACTGAGGCGGGGCAGGGGGCACCTGGGGAGGCCCCATCACTCGTGGCTGAATAGGGGTCCCAGACCCGGGCATTATGACCTCTGGCGGGTTACTAGACCCTGCACTTGGCGTGTTGAAGAGGTTTCGTGGATCGTAAACCGGAGGGAGTCGAGATTGAGCCTTTCGATGCCTCCTTCTCATGACCTCATTGGACGCGTTCTGATCCATCGTGAGCCGGAAGGACTGCGCCTGGATCAACTGAGTTTGGGCATCGAGAGCCGCCCTCTCCGCAGCCATCCTGATCCCTTCTGCTGCCAGATCCTCCTTAGCTTTCACCAGATCCAATTTTAACTGCGCCACCTCCGCATCATGCTGAGCTTGATCTGCCGGGTCAACCGTGGCAGTTAACAGAGCCGTCATCTTGTCCGTGAGATCCATTAGAACCTGAGCCGGTGAGGGCACCGGGTTTCCTGCTCCGGCAGCGGGGTTCTGAACAGGCTGTGCACCGGCCATAAAGACTCCAACCTGACTTGGCGGTTCAAACGGGTCCAGAATACTGTCACCATCGGAACAACCCATGAGCCCGCCATCTTGAAGTTGATACAACGAGTTTGACTCATCGGTGGACGACTCGCCGTCAGAGCCGGCGGCCGCCTCATCACCAGATCCAGATCGATCAGAGGGCCCTCCATGGATACATCCCACAAAAGCATGCCATAAGGCAGGCCGGGCCCGGGCGGGTCGTGCACGCTGAGCCGTCTCGATGAGATCGGCGTAGAGATCCGGCTCAGGGCCCGGCTCACCAATCTTGCCAATGAAAACATGAATTCCGCCGAAGGGGACCCGGTACCCGTACTCAATTGAGCCGGCGTCGGGGCCCCAGTTTGCATCGTCGATGTAGAGCTTGCCGCGACGACTCTTGGTCATCCGGCCCACAGCGTATCCCTTGAGCCCTTCGAAGCTGCCCTTCAAGAACTCAAATCCACCGTGCGCTGGCCCCACGGTGGGCGCCAACTGTCGTGGAATTGTCACAGCAGATGTCCTCGACCTAGGACTTAGTCGTGGAGCCATCGCAACTAGGAAGCTTGAAGGGGTTAATGCGGGAGAAGGAACACGAGGGTTTATACTGGTTTGGCCCCTTACGGTGAAGGTAAAAGCCTACGTCCAGTTTGAGGTGGTATTGATTAGGGTTACGATCACCAGGGAGCAAAACTGTTATCCCCGGCTCTGGATGAGATCGTTCTCTGCCTTAAATCGCTGCCGGGTCGTCCCTTTATATAGGGAGGCTGACGCCCTGCAGCTCTCAGAGTCCCGGCCGGCTCATAAGAGTGTCCGGCTCGGACTCTCAACTATTCTTGCCTTACACTACAAGTTCTACCATAACAATTATTGCAACTACGGGCCTTAAGCCCATCTTTGGCCCACCGTCTTCAGGCTTGGCGCCGGGCTTCTGGCAATGACCATATGAGTAACCCGGCCCCTCCTAGCGGGTGACTCTAAGGTCTATATCCTCAACAGACGCTGTTCCCCCGCCGCGCCCAGCGCGTGCGTGGCCGCGCTCCCGCGCGCCCTCGTCCACCACTGCCTGGACGCCCCGCCCTTGACCTCACTCGCCTCGCCACCACTGCCTGCAGCTACTGCTGCTCTGTGGCCATGCGCCGTCTGCCACGGCGGCCCCCTCCACTACCCGCGCCGCCCTGTTCCAGCTGCGGCCACGGCCGTCGGTGCCCACGGGGCCGCTGCCCTTCATCCCAACGCCAGCCGCTGCCTCTTCGGTGACTCGCCGGAGCCCCGTCCGCCCCATCGTGGCCGCCGCTCCCCAACCGCGCCCGTTCGGGCTGGCGCCCGCACGCCCCACGCCCGCTATGGCCCCTGTGCGTATGACATGGGGGCCCACACTCCAGAACGTTTAATAACAAAAAAAAGAATTTAAATAATAATAATAAGTAAAAATATTAATTAATTAAATAATTAGTTAATTAATTAAATTAATTAACTTAATTAATTATGTCTAATTAATCAAATAACTAAACTAATTAAATTGTTAGTTAATTAATTAATCAGTCAATGACCATCGGGCCCACCCCTAATTAATCCTGATTAGTTTAATTAATATGTGTCACTGACCAGTGGGACCCCCTGGTCAGGTTGACCAGTCAACCCCTGTTGATTGTTGACGTCAGCATGACATCATGCTGATGTCATAAATCCAATTTCGAATTAAATTAAATAATTAATTAAAATTCAGAAAATGATTACATCTTTAGAAAATCATATAAAATAATCCGTAACTCGGATGAAAATACTTTCTACATGAAAGTTGCTCAGAACGACGAGACGAATCCGAATACGCAGTCCGTTCGTCCGCCACGCATCCCTAGCATAGTGAACCTGCAACATTTCACCTCCGGTTCATCTGTCCGAAAACATGAAACACCGGGGATACTTTCCCGGATATTTCCCCCCTTCACCGGTATCACCTCATACCATGTTAGAACACGTCTAGCTCTGCCTGTTGTCCTGTTATGCACTTGTTTGCTATGTATTTACTGTTTCTCCCCCCTCTTCTCTTCGGTAGACCCCGTGACGATGCTGATGCCCCTGTGGTCGACTACGTCACCGACGACCCCTCCTTGTCTGAGCAACCAGGCAAGCCCCCCCCCTTGATCACCAGATATCGCCTAGTCTACTCTCTATTGCTTGCATTAGAGTAGTGTGGCATGTTACTGCTTTCGGGTAATCCTATTCTGTTGCATAGCCTGTCATTGTTGCTACAGTTGTTTCCCTTACCTGCTATCCTACTGCTTAGTATAGGATGCTAGTGTTCCATTAGTGGCCCTACACTCTTTTCTGTCTGCCATGCTATACTACTGGGCCGTGATCACTCCGGGAGGTGATCACGGGTATATACTATATACAATTATACATGACACATGTGGTGACTAAAGTCGGGTCGGCTCGTTGAGTACCTGCAAGTGATTCTGATGAGGGGGCTGAAAGGACAGGTGGCTCCACCCCGATAGAGGTGGGCCTGGGTTCCTGACGGCCCCCGACTGTTACTTTGTGGCGGAGCGACAGGGCAGGTTGAGACCACCTAGGAGAGAGGTGGGCCTGGCCTTGGTCGGCGTTCGCAAATACTTAACATGCTTAACGAGATCTTGGTATTTAATCTGAGTCTGGCCATTTGGTCTATACGCACTAACCATCTACGCGGGAGTAGTTATGGGTATCCCGGCGTCGTGGTATCAGCCGAAGCCTTCGTGACGTCAGCGACTGAGTGGCGCGCGCCGGATTGGACTAGAACGCCACTAGGCTAGGTCTGCTTCCGGCCGCGTATGCAATGTGCAGGTGTGCATAGGGCGATGGGCCCAGACCCCTGCGCGCATAGGTTTAGACCGGCGTGCTGACCTCTTTGTTGAGCCTAGGTGGGGCTGCGACGTGTTGATCTTATGAGGCCGGGCATGACCCAGAAAAGTGTGTCCGGCCAAATGGGATCGAGCGTGTTGGGTTATGTGGTGCACCCCTGCAGGGAAGTTTATCTATTCGAATAGCCGTGTCCCTCGGTAAAAGGACGACCCGGAGTTGTACCTTGACCTTATGACAACTAGAACTGGATACTTAATAAAACACACCCTTCCAAGTGCCAGATACAACCCGGTGATCGCTCTCTAACAGGGCAACGAGGAGGGGATCGCCGGGTAGGATTATGCTATGCGATGCTACTTGGTGAACTTACCATCTACTCTCTTCTACATGCTGCAAGATGGAGGTGGCCAGAAGCGTAGTCTTCGACAGGACTAGCTATCCCCCCTTATTCTGGCATTCTGCAGTTCAGTCCACTGATATGGCCCTTTACACATATACCCATGCATATGTAGTGTAGCTCCTTGCTTGCGAGTACTTTGGATGAGTACTCACGGTTGCTTTCTCCCTCTTTTCCCCTTTCTATACCTGATTGTCGCAACCAGATGCTGGAGTCCAGGAGCTAGAGATCCCGAGGATGATTCTACATGGAGTTCGGCTTCGAGGAGTAGTTAGGAGGTCCCAGGCAGGAGGCCTTGCCTTTTCGATCGTTGCTACTTTTGTGCTAGCCTTCTTAAGGCAAACTTGTTTAACTTATGTCTGTACTCAGATATTGTTGCTTCCGCTGACTCGTCTGTGATCGAGCACTTGTATTCCAGCCCTCGTGGCCCCTGGCTTGTATTATGATGCTTGTATGACTCATTTATGTTTTAGAGTTGTGTTGTGATATCTTCCCGTGAGTCCCTGATCTTGATCGTACACATTTGCGTGCATGATTAGTGTACGGTCAAATCGGGGGCGTCACAGCGCGTGAGAGAGAGAAAGAGAGACTTATTTCTACTTGTGAGCTACATTGGGATTTTCCCTGAAGAGGAAGGGTGAAGCAGTACAGTAGAGATAAATATTTCCCTCATTGAGAACCAAGGTTTATCGAACCAAATGAGAACCATGCAAATCCTAGTGAACAACACATTGCTACTTCTGGAGCTTGCGTTAGTTTTTCCCTTGAAGAGGAAAGGGTGATGCAACAAAGTAGAGTAAGTATTTCCCTCAGCTTTTGAGAACCAAAGTATCAATCCAGTAGGAGACAACACGTGAGTCACCGAATACCTACACAAACAAACACCAACTTGCACCCAACGCAATAAAGGGGTTGTCAATCCCTTCACGGTTATTTGCAAAGTGAGATCTGATAGAGATGGATAAACAGTAAAGTAATATTTTTGGTATTTTTGGTTTATAGACCAGAAAGTAAAAGAATGCAAAGGAAGTAAATCGGAAACTAAAATTGTAGATCAGAAACTTATATGATGGAAAATAGACCCCGAGGCCACAGGTTTCACTAGAGGCTTCTCTCAAGATAGAAAATATTATGGTGGGTGAACAAATTACTGCCGAGCAATTGATAGAAAAGCGCAAAGTTATGACAATATCTAAGGCAATGATCATGAATATAGGCATCACGTCCGTATCAAGTAGACCGACTCCTGCCTGTATCTACTACTATTACTCCACACATCGACCGACTCCTGCCTGCATCTAGAGTATTAAGTTCATAGAACAGAGTAACGCATTAAGTAAGATGACATGATGTAGCGGGATAGACTCAAGCAATATGATGAAAACCCCATCTTGTTATCCTCGATGGCAACAATACAATACATGTCAGTTCCCCTTCTATCACTGGGATCGAGCACCGCAAGACTGACCCCAAAGCTAAGCACTTCTCCCATTGCAAGAAAAACCAATCTAGTTGGCCGAACCAAATATATAGTTCGAAGAGACTTGTAAAGATATCAAATCATGCATAAAAGAATGCAGAGAAGATTCAAATAATATTCATAGATAAGTTGATCATAAATCCACAATTCATCGGATCTCGGCAAACACACCGCAAATGAATATTACATCGGATAGATCTCCAAGAACATCGAGGAGAACATGGTATTGAGAATCAAAGAGAGAGAAGCCATCTTGCTACTAGCTATGGACCCGTAGGTCTGAGGTAAACTACTCACGCTACATCGGAGAGGCCATGGTGTTGATGTAGAAGTCCTCCATGATCGAAACCCCCTCCGGCAGGACGTCGGAAAAGGCCCCTAGATGGGATGTCACGGGTACAGAAGGTTGCGGCGGTGGAAAAGTGTTTTCGTGCTCTCCTCGTAGGGTTTGGAATATTTGAGAATATATAGGCAGAAGAAATAGGTCGGTGGAGTCACGAGGGGCCCACAAGGGTGGGGGGCACGTCCTACCCCCCTGGGTGCGCCCTCCATCCTCGTGGGTGCCTCGTGGCTTCCCTGACGTGTACTCCAAGTCCTCTGGATGTCTTCTGGTCAAGAAAAATCATCGCGAAAGTTTCATTCCGTTTGGACTCCGTTTGGTATTCCTTTTCTGCGAAACTCTAAAACAAGGAAAAAACAGAAACTGGCACCGGGCTCTAGGTTAATAGGTTAGTCCCAAAAATAATATATAATAGCATATTAATGCGTATAAAACATCCAAAACAGATAATATAATAGCATGGAACAATCAAAAATTATAGATACGTTGGAGACGTATCAAGCATTCCCAAGCTTATTTCCTGCTCGTCCTCGAGTACGTAAATGATAAAAACATAATTTTGATGTGGAATGCTACCTAACATATTTTTCCATGTAATTTTCTCTATTGTGGCATGAATGTTCAGATCCGTAAAAAGTTTAATATTGACATAAAAACAATAACACTTCAAGCATACTAACAAGATAATTATGTCTTCTCAAAATAACATGGCCAAAGAAAGCTTATCCCTACAAAATCATATAGTCTGGCTATACTCCATCTTCATCACACGAAATATTCAAATCATGCACAACCCGGATGACAAGCCAAGCAATTGTTTCATACTTTTGATGTTCTCAAACCTTTTCAACTTTCACACAATACATGAGCGTGAGCCATGGAGATAGCACTATAGGTGGAATAGACAGTGGTTGTGGAGAAGACAAAAAGAAGGAGATAGTCTCACATCAACTAGGTGTATCAACGGGCTATGGAGATGCCCATTAATAGATATAAATGTGAGTGAGTAGGGATTGCCATGCAACGGATGCACTAGAGCTATAAGTTTACGAAAGCTCAAAAAGAAACTAAGTGGGTGTGCATCCAACTTGCTTGCTCACGAAGACCTAGGGCAATTTGAGGAAGCCCATCATTGGAATATACAAGCCAAGTTCTACAATGAAAAATCCCACTAGTATATGAAAGTGACAATATAGGAGACTCTCTATCACGAAGATCATGGTGCTACTTTGAAGCACAAGTGTGGTAAAAGGATAGTAGCATTGCCCCTTCTCTCTTTTCTCTCATTTTTTTATTTTGGCCTTCTCTCTTTTTTTTGGACTCTTTTTTCATCCGGAGTCTCATCCCAACTTATGGGGGAATCATAGTCTCCATCATCCTTTCCTCACATGGGACAATGCTCTAGTAAATGAAAATCATCACTTCTATTTACTTACAACTCAAGAATTACAACTTGATACTTAGAACAAAATATGACTCCATGTGGATGCCTCCAGCGGTGTACCGGGATGTGCAATGAATCAAGAGTGACATGTATGAAAGAATTATGAACGGCGGCTTTGCCACAAATACTATGTCAACTACATGATCATGCAAAGCAATATGACAATGATGGAGCGTGTCATAATAAACAGAACGGTGGAAAGTTGCATTGCAATATATCTTGGAATGGCTATGGAAATGCCATAATAGGTAGGTATGGTGGCTGTTTTGAGGAAGGTATATGGTGGGTGTATGGTACCGGCGAAAGTTGCGCGGCACAAGAGAGGCTAGCAATGGTGGAAGGGTGAGATTGTGTATAATCCATGGACTCAACACTAGTCATAAAGAACTCGTATACTTATTGCAAAAATCTATTAGTTATCGAAATGAAGTACTACGCACATGCTCCTAGGGGGATAGATTGGTAGGAAAAGACCATCGCTCGTCCCCGACCGCCACTCATAAGGAAGACAATCAATGAGTAAATCATGCTCCGACTTCATCACATAATCGTTCACCATACGTGCATGCTACGGGAATCACAAACTTTAACACAAGTATTTCTCAAATTCACAACTACTCACTAGCATGACTCTAATATCACCATCTTCATATCACAAAACAATCGTAAGGAATCAGACTTCTCATAGTATTCAATGCACTTTATATGGAAGTTTTTATTATATCCCTCTTGGATGCCTATCATATTGAGGACTAAATTTATAACCAAAGAAAATTACCATGCTGTTTAGAGAATCAAAATAATATAAGTGAAGTATGAGAGTTCATCAATTTCTATAAAATAAAACCACCGCCGTGCTCTAAAAAGATATAAGTGAAGCACTACAGCAATATTGCCTAGCTCAAGAGATATAAGTGAAGCACAAAGAGCATTCTAATAAATCACGATTCATGCGTGTCTCTATCAAAAGGTGTGTACAGCAAGGATGATTGTGTCAAACTAAAAAGAAAAGACTCAAATTATACAAGACGCTCCAAGCAAAACACATATCATGTCGTGAATAAAAATATAGCCTCAAGTAAAGTTACCGATAGACGAAGACAAAAGAGGGGATGGCTTCCGGGGCATCCCCAAACTTAGGCTCTTGGTATCCTTGAATATTACCTTGGGGTGCCTTGGTCATCCCCAAGATTAGGCTCTTGCCACTCTTTATTCCATAGTCCATCAAATCCTTACCCAAAACTTGAAAACTTCACAACACAAAACTCAACAGAAAATCTCATAAGCTCCGTTAGTATGAGAAAATAAATCACCACTTTTCGTACTATTGTGAACTCATTCTTTATTTATATTGGTGTAATATCTACTTTATTCCAACTTTTCCATTGTTCATACCCCCCGATACTAGCCATAGATTCATCAAAATAAGCAAACAACACATAGAAAACAGAATCTGTCAAAAACAGAACAGTCTGTAGCAATCTGGATATTTCGAATACTTATGTAACTCCAAAAATTCTGAAAAATTAGGAAGGCCTAATAAATTTGTTGTTTAGTCTTCTGCAAAAAGAATCAAACCAAAAGCACTCTTCGGTTAAAAATGATAATTGTTTTCCTGAGCGCAAAAGTTTCTGTTTTTCAGCAAGATCAAATCAACTATCACCGTAAGCTATCCCAAAGGTCTTACTTGGCACAAACACTAATTAAAAAACAAAACCACATATAAACAGAGGCTAGATGAATTATTTATTGCAAAACAGAACCTAAAAATAAAAAAAATTAGGTTGCCTCCCAACAAGAGCTATTGTTTAACGCCTTTAGCTAGGCATAAAACACGAATAGATCTAGATATTATCATCTTTGGTATGTGATACGTCTTCAACGTATCTATAATTTTTGATTGTTCCATGCTATATTATATTCTGTTTTGGACATTAATGGGCTTTATTATACACTTTTATATTATTTTTGGGACTAACCTATTAACCGGAGGCCCAGCCCAGAATTGTTCTTTTTTGCCTATTTCAGAGTTTCGCAGAAAAAGAATATCAAACGGAGTCCAAACGGAATGAAACCTTCGGAAATGTGATTTTCGGAAAGAACGTGATCCAGAGGACTTGGACCCTACGCCAAGACATCAACCAGGAGGGCACGAGGATGGGGGCGCACCTACCCCCTGGGTGCGCCCTCCACCCTCGTGGGCCCCACTTTGCTCCACCGATGTACTTCTTCCTCCTATATATACCTACGTACACCCAAACTACCAGAAACGGAGTCAAAAACCTAATTCCACCGCCGCAACCTTCTGTACCCATGAGATCCCATCTTGGGGCGTTTTCCGGAGCTCCGCCGGAGGGGGCATCGATCACAGAGGGCTTCTACATCAACACCATAGCCTCTCCGATGATGTGTGAGTAGTTTACCTCAAACCTTCGGGTCTATAGTTATTAGCTAGATGGCTTCTTCTCTCTCTTTGGATCTCAATACAATGTTCTCCCCCTCTCTTGTGGAGATCTATTCGATGTAATCTTCTTTTGCGGTGTGTTTGTTGAGACCGATGAATTGTGGGTTTATGATCAAGTTTATCTATGAACAATATTTGAATCTTCTCTGAATTCTTTTATGTATGATTGGTTATCTTTGCAAGTCTCTTCGAATTATCAGTTTGGTTTGGCCTACTAGATTGATCTTTCTTGCAATGGGAGAAGTGCTTAGCTTTGGGTTCAATCTTGCGGTGTCCTTTCCAAGTGACAGTAGGGGCAGCAAGGCACTATTGTAATTTTGCCATCGAGGATAACAAGATGGGGTTTATATCATATTGCATGAGTTTATCCCTCTACATCATGTCATCTTGCTTAAAGCGTTACTCTGTTCTTATGAACTTAATACTCTAGATGCATGCTGGATAGCGGTCGATGTGTGGAGTAATAGTAGTAGATGCAGGCAGGAGTCGGTCTACTTGTCTCGGACGTGATGCCTATTGTGGCACCCCGATCCGCATGGAGCAGGGGGCCTTCGCACGTCAGCCCAGGATAACACCTGACGCACGACAGGTCCAAGATACAGCATTCCAGGTACAAGAATATTCATCAAATACATGTATAGAAGAGTACATCATTGATGAATACAATCATCTGGCATAGCCATAAGGCTATAAAATGACAGCGGAAGTCTATTAAAATGCCGGCGGAAGTCTTGGTTTGACAGCATAACAACTCTGGCTGGGCTTCACAACTCACAGGACTGGCAAGGTTACGGCCTAGCACGACGGATCAAGCGAACAATTCTGGTATGACCTACAAAACTGGCATGACACGCCAGGTCAGTACATTGAATGTACTTGCAAGACAACCAAATACATAGCATCCAAACAAGCAGAAGACAAAGCGAGAACCGAGCGCATGCAACAGCCTATCTCATATCAATTACTAAACATGGCATGATATAGATCAACTGAGCATGAACAACATCATAGCATCTACTAACATGGCAATAACATGGCATATCAAAACATGCTTATAACATGGTAATAGCAAAACATAGCATTTCACATCAATCATGGCATAATTTAACATGTCAATCAAAACATGGCATGGCATCATGAAACTATGTTGAAAATAAAGTACCGATCATATCCAATGCATACATAACATGTTAACTATATGCAACCATCTTCTGTTCTATCATGGTTCTTTAAATGCAAATAATGATATATTACTCATGCAATGCGACCAAACTTGTGCACCAAGTCCCTCGGACTCTCTTACCAACGGGTTGCCTCGCAACCGAACGGTGATCTTCCTGGCGATCACGACCATGACCAACATTTGGTCTCCAGCACTCACCGAGACCTTGTCTCGTGATCATATCAAAACATCGCCGTGACTTCTCACGACTATCTCAGAGTCCAAGTCACCATATTTTTGTTATCAATCTTTATTTACCAACTTAATTATTTCACGTTTTTCCTCCATTTCGACCAAGACCTGATAGTGGGACCTACTACGAACTGTGTTGCTATCGATAGACTTTATATACACTCTGCAGAGGTAGCACACTGTACCCACACCACGGAACCCATGGCCTCATCATCCCATTCGGGTGGAACAACGGCATTCCGACGAAACCGATCTACTGCCATGACACTCTCCCGGCCGCTCCGACCCACTACCAACTGGGCTAGTCCTGGGTGGCCCCGTGTCTACCAAAGACACAACGACCACCGTCGTCGCCAAAACGTCCCTCACGGGGACCGGTACCAAAAATTCTAACAACGGGCACACAAGGTTATGTCCGCCTACCTGATCAGGGTAAGCATGCCCATAACCTTCCCTAGTTGGAGGCACCGACGAGAGGCACGACAATAGATCGCATTAAGGCCTTCCCACAAAGGTAAATGTGGCTGCACTGAAAAAGTTCGATTTGGTGGCACTATGACTCGATCCCATCGATGACGGAGGAGGTTTTTTTATTATTAAGTCATTTTAATTCCTTCTCCATCACCATGAGCATATTTAACATGATTGCAACATGCAGCATACAAATGCATGGACAAAATATCGAACTTGTCAAGTACACAACTATCGAATACAGAGCGTGACAATATCAAGTACTAGCATACCACGGTGCATTTCAATCATCATAACATCTTATAATGATGACATGAAAATAAAGTAGATTAGTGACATGGCATTATTAATAATAACATTCTAATTAGCATGCCAAAAGATATCATGAAAACACAAGCATGCATGACAGGCATAATGACGTGCGAGGGCAAAATGGTCATTTTCACTGTGTAGAAACATAATGAAAATGATACCAACGGAAAGAGCTCGACGAACAGAGAACGTGAGCGCGGGAATCACCTCAATCGGAGTTGTGGTTGCAAAGATATGGCCGTTTGAATGACAGGGACTAATCTGTAAAATAAATATTCACACACAGGCCCTTGTCGGTTAAAACAGAAAGCGCACTAAGGAAAATACGTTTTCAAAGAAGGGAAAGCGCATTACTGACCGCAGGCGACAGAAAGTACGTTTTCAGAAAACGAAAACGCATTTTTCTCTAAAGCCGCGACGAAGTACGCTTTCGAGAAACGAAAGCGCATTCGCGCGGGGCGTCTCCACTTACGCCAGCTCAGCGAGTCGGCCCGGTCAGCATGCAGAGGCCGACAGGCGGGGCCCAGAGGCAGGGTCAACGCTGGGCGGGGCCCGCCTAGCCTTCTTGTTCCTCCTGCTCGGGGGCGCGATGAGCCGAGGCAGGGGATCGCCCTGACGAGGAGCGTCGGCGACTCCGGCCACCGCTTGCGGCGTGCGGCCTACCGAAATGCGCAGGACGGAGAGGCGCATCTCGGAGTGGGGGTTACTGCCACCGGAGTGCTTCGCAGCGGCCGCAGCAGGGCTTGCGGCGGACCATGGCTTCGGGCTCGGGTGGACACGGGGCTCCAGTGAGGGAAATGGAGGGGCGGCGGGTCGGGAAGGGTCGCCGGAGAGTGGCGCGTCCATCCATGAGCTCGGACTGGGCAGGGGACGGCCTGAGAGGGGGTTTGGGTGCGGAGGCCGAGGGTGAACTCCGGCCAAATTGCCAGGCTTCGGCGAGGGATTTGGCCGGGCACGGGTGTGAGAGGGCTCCAGAGGGAGAGGGGAGGGGGCTGCTTTGCTCGGAGAAGGCTCGGGCTGGATATTTATAGCCGGGGTAAGGAGGGGAGGAGGTGGCACGCGGCGGGTGACGTGTCCGCGCATCGGTGAGGGGCACAGCGTCGGCAGGCGCGGCCAAAGCTCACGGGGAGCGGCGGGAAGGCGACGAGGGGGAAATGGACGAGCAGCAGAGGCTCACGGAGTCGGGCAGCACCAACGGACACGAGGAGGAAGGGGACACGGAGGGGAAGAAGACGATGGCCACAGTGGCGTACTGTTTGGTCCTTGGCATGGCTCGTTGTAGAAGAAAACGAAGGGGGCCAGAGGTCCTGAGGGAAGAGGATGTTGAGGGGGAACTGTTGGGCATTAATGGCGAGGCCAGAGACGGTCGGAGCAGCGCTGCCGACAAGAATAGTGGCTAGACCAGCATTTTGGCTGGCTGCCCTCATAGTCACCACTGGATGGCGCACTCTGGAGTTTTTACTGAGGCCAGCTCATGTCTACCATGTAGTCCTTCCAGAGTGGAGTATTACCATGGTAAAGAAATGGGCAGAGACAAATTGAGCTGAGTAAACCAAGGTCCACAAGTTTGTTGTTGCAAACTTGGCAACATCCTAGAGATAAAACCAGAGAGGTTAAATGTTAAAATGGTTGTCTGGGAGGCTTAGGGTAGAAAGGAATACGGTCCTGGGAGTTTTGAGGTAATTTGGACAACTATTTACCATAGTTGCTGTACAACTACCAAATCTGACCCAGAAACTCAATGAGGAAGAAGCACTCACTAGGAGTGATGGATTAAGCTAAAATTTGGCAAAGCCGGATGATTTGGACATACCATGATGCTGTAAAAAGTTCATACCAAATGGACTCACCAAGATGCTACTTCCTTCACAGCTAACATTTCTGTCCAAAAACTTCAGAAAAATCCTCAGGGCAATTGGCTAAATGAAATGAGCCAAAATCTTGTGGAGATAGGTTATATAGATATGAGAAGACCTGGGAATATTTTCAGCCATAAAGGAGCAAGATAAAATACACTTGCTTCACAAACTGAAAAATTGCACAGAAACCAAGAATTGCTCCTGTGCTCACATAGTTCAATGAAATGAACTGAATTTGGGTGGAGGTTAATGATTTGAGATACTTGAGAGGATGGAAAATTTCATCACATTTGGAAACTCTATGAAGGTACTTCCTTCACAAAGTTGTATTCTGGTCAGAAACTTTGAAAAATTGCACAGGGAGCTAGGATGAATGGATTGAGCTCATATTTGGCATCCATGGTTATTTATACATGTTAATCACCCTGCCAAATTGCAGCTCAATTGGAATTAGGAATAAAGCACTTCCTTTGCAAAATTTCAGAGAAGGCAGAAACTTGCATTGGATCATGTGCCAAATTTTTGAACTGAGGAACATGAGATTAGGATGGAACTAGTGATTATATAGCAAGGACAAGCTCCACAATTTATGTGGGAATTTTCTCTGCTATAAAAATAGTAGTTCCTTTGGAAAATGGCGGAAATGCAATATTGACATTAAATAGGAAAAGGCAATTTTCCTTATTTAATTTTGGCCAATATACTTGCCAGAGCTTGGATTAGGCATAAGCATCAACTCAACCAATTCTCATGAATTTAGGAGATGGCTAGCTATGCCTTTGGATTTTATTCCTCAGAAAGGCAAGAAAACGAATAAATCATAATTCAAAAATATTGCATTTGACTTAGCAATATTTTTGCATATCCAAGGTTCAGAAAGGTAGAATGGTCCCTGGGACCAATTGGAATGATCAATAGATCAGGGAAAATGATGGCTCCTTTGTAATCACAAGGGCCACATTCAAATTCCAAAATTTTGGAATTTAGGGTTTGAGAGGGTTTGAGATGATGCAAATGAGGTCTTGCCCACTGAAAAAGACATGAGCAATATTTTGAAGGGTTGAAAATGACAAGAATCATCATAGTCATCCAGCAAACTCATGAGAAAATTTTGAAAATGGGTGCCAGGAAGGAATAACAGCACAAAAATTGATAACCCAATTTTGGGGCTGTTACAACTCTTCCCCCCTTAAAAAAATCTCATCCTCAAGATACCTAGGGTTACAGCACAAATGAAAGAATAACCACTCCGGGGAAAAACCTCGGGGTTAATTTTTAACCCCTTTGGTTATATTCAAACGAGATAGGGGCACCAATAATTGGTACACCCGGGAAGAGGTATGGCAAACCTGGATATATCCACGGCTAGGGGCTTTCGAGATTAAACTCCTGAAAAAATACTGGATGTACCCAATGAACAGTGGTTTCACCTGCTGACACGTGGGTCCAGGACCACTGACAGCCTCCTTCTTGTACCTCCGGCTCGCTGCTTCTCCTATGCTGCTGCTCCGCGTGCAGCTTGGTGCAGCACGCATCTGGCTCCTAGGGCGATGAGGACCCTAGAGCCATAGTGCGCGGCGTGCACGGCGCCGGTGCAGTGAGCTCTCATCTCGTGGGCCAGCACCTTGTCGACACTGCTCGCGGATTCGCCTCCTGGACGCTCGTGATCGAGCGACGAGCGGTTCTCCTAGACCTCGCTCACCGTACAACGGGGTTGGGCTATAAAAACGGCAGCGCGGCTCTCCTCCAACGCACAAACACAATGCCGCTCTACTACCTCTTTGGTTTGGGCGAGATCGAGCCGAGCTCCTTCGGCGAGGAGGTGTTCTTGGTGGCGTTGCGGTTGTTCCTCGCAGCGCTGCTGGGCACACTGATCGGCTCGTCACTCCTCTTGTTGATTCTCATCAGGATCGATCGAGCTCGGAACAACGCGCGGTTGGGTGTGGTGGCTCGAGACGCGGGAGAAGATGGCTCACTGGGTGGTCCTCCACCACGCTTGATTCTCCGTCGCTTTGCGCCGGTGGTGGCGATCTACCTGCGCCACGCAAGGCAGAGGTGATGGTGGTGATGGGGTCCAGATGCAGGTGAGGTGGCTGCACCAGCTCAAGAATCACACGGGGTACGGGGAAAATTTCGTGGATAGCTCCACGGAATGTAGGTGTCGAGGTAGAATCGGAGTTGAAATCTGTATCGGGGTAGATGTACTGGATCGAGTGAAATAAAGTTGGCAATGTTCCTCCAGAAATGAAATCAAGGAAAAGAATTAGAGACGAAGAATTTCCGGACGGAAATGCCTCAGCGAGGTTCTAGATTTGAAAATCCGGCACATGGGGTATGCACAGATAGAGAGGGATATGTGACTTTGCATTCCCCTGAGTACTGCCCGAATGTACTCGTGGGTGAACCGGGTATGCGTGCAGTATGCAGTAAAATCTAAACTAGCAAATAGACAGAGGCAATAATCATGCAACGGAGAAACACACCAGACAAATCATACTAGAGTGTGTTAATGCTAGTGGGTATATGTACTCCTGGTATACATGTACCTACACCAGCGCGCATTTTATTATAGGCTCGAGACGAGTCAGGGTTAATTTAGTGTATGTGATCTACTAATTAAAATCTTTTTACCAACATAGTGTCAACCCTGTCAAACATTTCTGCTTGACAGAGAGACAAGCAAAAACAATACAAAAACAAAAGCACAAAAGCATACATGGAACATAGCATACGGATTACAACAGTACTCACATACAACAGAGCACGAACGCTCTACGCACTAAACGGACAACTCATTCCGGGATACATGGTTCTATCCTCATATCGGGGATGAACCGACAGACTGATCACCTCACTGCGTGACTGAGTTCATGCAGAGGACTTGCCTTGCTGGGGCTCTCCGGGAGGACGAAGACTGAGCCAATCTCCATCTTCATCGTCCGACAGCACTATGGGTTGGGGTTCGGCTGCTGGGGGTGCGGCTGAAATTGATCCAAGCAAATGCTGCTGGTGGATCCGTAAAAGAGCCTTGTCGAGGGTAACGATGTTGGGTCTAGGCCACAACACAGGCTGAGAGGGTAGCACTGGTTCGTATGGCGTTGGGCAAATGACTTGAGATGCAAATTTATGAGCCTCACGGTAAGCTTCTTTGACGACTCGCACCGCATCGTTGTCCAGAGTTCTAAACTGAGCAAGCATCTGGGAAATCATCATCCCGTGGGCGGTGATATACTGCACCAGGCGAGCGATTGCGGGGTCATCTCCTTGGATAGTGGGAGAAGGCTGCATTCCTACTTCTGTCACAATGGGGTAAAAGCAAAAATCCTGCCTCGCTGCCATATGCGGGTACCTAGTTCGGAGGTGAAGCATAGCCTCCACGGCAGCGGCCTGAATGGCTAAATCAGAGGTAGGCATAGCTCTACCCTGAAAAACCAACGGCTGGCCATCTGCTGCGGGACCTAGGCTGATGTGCACTCTTGCATCAAAGCGATGAAGGTGAGGGACGGGTGCCGATTGGAACACCAGGTAATCGGGGCTAGCCTTACAGCTAAAGGCTCTGGTGAGCATCTCAGTAAGAAGGGGTGGAAAACCGGTGTGGTTGACGGCACCGGTGCGGGTGTAAAACTTGGGAGCTTTGAAAGTGCCAGTCATGGCTGGAGTGCTACTAGCTAGGCTTCTCTGCATGGACATGGCTGACTGAGGGGTGAGCGATACAGCAAGCGAAAAGGGGGCTTTTATAGGCAACTATGCAGGACATGCCCACATGGTGTGGCCCCTTTCCCTTAATGGCGAAGGGCGAGCGGTGCGGCCGACCAGAAAGGATGCGGTTGCTATTCGTTCCACGGATAACTAGGTGAGGACAGCGGGGTGAGGACGTGTCGGTCCCGACTGCACCACCTGTTGATTAACAGTGGCCATGCCGGATGCCAGGGATGGGTCAAATCCCTTAGGGCCATTACTGGTTAATGGTAGCGGTGATCTAATGCTAGGATAACCTATGCCAACCTGGCTGCTCTGATACCATGTCCTGTGGCACCCCGATCCGCATGGAGCAGGGGGCCTTCGCACGTCAGCCCAGGATAACACCTGACACACGACAGGTCCAAGATACAACATTCTAGGTACAAGAATATTCATCAAATACATGTATAGAAGAGTACATCATTGATGAATACAATCATCGGGCATAGCCATAAGGCTATAAAATGACAGCGCAAGTATTAAAATGGCGACGCAAGTCTTGGTTTGACAGCATAACAACTCTGACTGGGCTCCACAACTCACAGGACTGGCAAGGTTATGGCCTAGCACGACGGATCAAGCGAATAATTCGGGTATGACCTACAAAACTGGCATGACACGCCAGGTCAGTACATTGAATGTACTTGCAAGACAACCAAATACAATGCATCCAAACAAGCAGAAGACAAAGCGAGAACCGAGCGCATGCAACAGCCTATCTCATATCAATTACTAAACATGGCATGATATAGATCAACTGAGCATGAACAACATCATAGCATCTACTAACATGGCATATCAAAACATGCTTATAACATGGTAATAGCAAAACATAGCATTTCATGTCAATCATGGCATAATTTAACATGTCAATCAAAACATGGCATGGCATCATGAAACTATGTTGAAAATAAACTACCGATCATATCCAATGCAGACATAACATGTTAACTATATGCAACCATCTTCTGTTCTATCATGGTTCTTTAAATGCAAATAACGATATATTACTCATGCAATGCGACCAAACTTGTGCACCGAGTCCCTCGGACTCTCTTACCAACGGGTTGCCTCGCAATCGAACGGTGATCTTTCCGGCGATCACGACCATGACCAACATTTGGTCTCCAGCACTCACCGAGACCTTGTCTCGTGATCATATCAAAACATCGCCGTGACTTCTCACGACTATCTCAGAGTCCAAGTCACCATATTCATGTTATCACATCTTTATTTACCAACTTAATTATTTCACGTTTTTCCTCCATTTCGACCAAGACCTGATAGTGGGACCTACTATGAACTATGTTGCTATCGATAGACTTTATATACACTCTGCAGAGGTAGCACACTGTACCCACACCACGGAACCCATGGCCTCATCATCCCATTCGGGTGGACCAACGGCATTCCGACGAAACCGATCTACTGCCATGACACTCTCCCGGCCGCTCCGACCCACTACCAACTGGGCTAGTCCTGGGTGGCCCCGTGTCTACCAAAGACACAACGACCACCGTCGTGGCCAAAACGTCCCTCACGGGGACCGGTACCAAAAATTCTAACAACGGGCACACAAGGTTATGTCCGCCTACCTGATCAGGGTAAGCATGCCCATAACCTTCCCTAGTTGGAGGCACCGACGAGAGGCACGACAATAGATCGCATTAAGGCCTTCCCACTAAGGCAAATGTGGCTGCATTGAAAAAGTTTGATTTGGTGGCACTATGACTCGATCCCATCGATGACGGAGGAGGTTTGTTATTATTAAGTCATTTTAATTCATTCTCCATCACCATGAGCATATTTAACATGATTGCAACATGCAGCATACAAATGCATGGACAAAATATCGAACTTGTCAAGTACAGAACTATCGAATACAGAGCGTGACAATATCAAGTACTAGCATACCATAGTGCATTTCAATCATCATAACATCTTATAACGATGACATGAAAATAAAGTAGAGTAGTGACATGGCACTATTAATAATAACATTCTAATTAGCGTGGCAAAAGGTATCATGAAAACACAAGCATGCATGACAGGCATAATGGAATAACTGCAGACGAAAACGATGTGAAACAACTACAACTACACATACAAGGTGCAAGCAAAGTCAACATGCAAGTTCGGGGCTCATGATAAGAGGTTGGCTTGCCTGGGGGTCGAGGAATACTCCGAGAAAAATTGCAAAACGATCGCGAAAAGATTTCCCAGAAATAGTTCTCTCTCGGAGGGGCTGTTTATGTGCGAGGGCAAAATGGTCATTTTCACTGTGTGGAAACATAATGAAAATGATACCAACGGAAATAGCTCGACGAATAGAGAACGTGAGCGCTGGAATCACCTCAATCGGAGTTGTGGTTGCAAAGATACGGCCATTTGAATGACAGGGACTAATTTGTAAAATAAATATTCACAGACAGGCCCTTGTCGGTTAAAACAGAAAGCACACTAAGGAAAATACGTTTTCAGAGAAGGGAAAGTGCATTACTGACCACAGGCAACAGAAAGTACGTTTTCAGAAAACGAAAACACATTTCTCTCCGAAGCCGCGACGAAGTACGCTTTCGAGAAACGAAACCGCATTCGCGCGGGGCGTCTCCACTTACGCCAGCTCAGCGAGTCGGCCCGGTCAGTGTGCAGAGGCCGACAGGCGGGGCCCAGTGGCAGGGTCAACGTTGGGCGGGGCCCGCCTGGCCTTCTTCTTCCTCCCGCTCAGGGGCGCGATGAGCCGAGGTAGGGGATTACCCCGACGAGGAGCGCCGGTAACTCCGGCCACCGCTCGCGGCGTGCGACCTACCGAAATGCGCAGGATAGAGAGGCGCATCTCGGGGTGGGGGTTACTGCCACCGGAGAGCTTCGCAGCGGCCACAACAGGGCTTGCGGCGGAGCAGGGCTTCGGGCTCGGGTGGACACGGGGCTCCGGTGAGGGAAATGGAGGGGCGGCGGGTCGGGAAGGGTCGCCGGAGAGTGGCGCGTCCATCCATGGGCTCGGACTGGGTAGGGGACGGCCTGAGAGGGGGTTTGGGTGCGGAGGCTGAGGGCGAACTTCGGCCAAATTACCGGGCTCCGGCGAGGGATTTGGCCGGGCACGGGTGTGAGAGGGCTCCAGAGGGAGAGGGGAGGGGGCTGCTTTGCTCGGAGAAGGCTCGGGCTGGCTATTTATAGCCGGGGCAAGGAGGGGAGGAGGTGGCACGCGGCGGGCGACGTGTCTGCGCATCGGCAAGGGGCACAGCGTCGGCAGGCGCGGCCAAAGCTCACGGGGAGCGGCGGGAAGGCGACGAGGGGGAAATGGACGAGCAGCAAAGGCTCACGGAGTCGGGCAGCACCAGCGGACACGAGGAGGAAGGGGACACAGAGGGGAAGAAGCCGATGGCCATAGTGGCGTACTGTTTGGTCCTTGGCACGGCTCACCGGACAAGAAAATGAAAGGGGCTAAAGATCCAGAGGGAAGAGGATGCCGAGGGGGAACTGTTGGGTATTAATGGCGAGGCCGGAGACGGTCAGAGCAGCGCTGCCGACGAGAATAGTGGCTAGACCACCGTTTTGGCTGGAAGCCCTCGTAGTCACCACTGGATGGCGCACTCTGGAGTTTTTCCTGAGGCCAGCTCATGTCTACCGTGTAGTCCTTCCAGAGTGGAGTATTACCATGGTAAAGAAACGGGAAGAGACAAATTGAGCGGAGTAAACCAAGGTCCACAAGTTTGCTGTTGCAAACTTGGCAACATCCCAGAGATAAAACCAGAGAGGTTAAATGGTAAAATGGTTGTCTGGGAGGCTTAAGGTAGAAAGGACTACGGTCCTGGGAGTTTTGAGGTAATTTGGACAACTAATTACCATAGTTGCTGTACAACTACCAAATCTGACCCAGAAACTCAATGAGGAAGAAGCACTCACTAGGAGTGATGGATTAAGCTAAAATTTGGCAAAGCCTGATGATTTGGACATACCATGATGCTGTAAAAAGTTCATACCAAATGGACTCACCAAGATGGTACTTCCTTCATAGCTAACATTTCTGTCCAAAAACTTCAGAAAAATCCTCAGGGCAATTGGCTAAATGAAATGAGCCAAAATCTTGTGGAGATAGGTTATATAGATATGAGAAGACCTGGGAATATTTTCAGCCATAAAGGAGCAAGATAAAATACACTTGCTTCACAAACTGAAAAATTGCACAGAAACCAAGAATTGCTCCTGTGCTCACATAGTTCAATGAAATGAACTGAATTTGGGTGGAGGTTAATGATTTGGGATACTTGAGAGGATGAAAAAGTTGCATCCCATTTGGAGACTCTATGGAGGTACTTCCTTCACAAAGTTGTATTCTGGTCTGAAACTTTGAAAAATTGCACAGGGAGCTAGGATGATTGGATTGAGGTCATATTTGGCATACATAGGTTATTTACCAATGTTAAACACCCTGCCAAATTGCAGCTCAATTGGAATTAGTAATAAAGCACTTCCTTTGCAAAATTTCAGAGAAGGCAGAAACTTGCATTGGATCATGTGCCAAATTTTTGAACTGAGGAACATGAGATGAGGATGGAACTAGTGATTATATAGCAAGGACAAGCTCCACAACTTATGTGGGAATTTTCTCTGCTATAAAAATAGTAGTTCCTTTGGAAAATGGCGGAAATGCAATATTGACATTAAATAGGAAAAGGCAATTTTCCTTATTTAATTTAGGCCAATATACTTGCCAGAGCTTGGATTAGGCATAAGCATCAACTCCACCAATTCTCATGAACTTAGGAGATGGCTAGCTATGCCTTTGGATTTTATTCCTCAAAAAGGCAAGAAAACGAATAAATCATAATTCAAAAATATTGCATTGGACTTCGCAATATTTTTGCATATCCAAGGTTCAGAAAGGTAGAATGGTCTCTGGGACCAATTGGAATGATCACGAGATCAGGGAAAATGATGGCTCCTTTGAAATCACAAGGGCCACATTCAAATTCAAATTTTTTGGAATTTAGGGTTTGAGATGATGCAAATGAGGTCTTGCCCACTGAAAAACACATGAGCAAGATTTTGAAGGGTTGAAAATGACAAGAATCATCAGAGTCATCCAGCAAACTCAGGAGAAAATTTTGAAAATGAGTGCCAGGAAGGAATAACAGCACAAAAATTGATAACCCAATTTTGGGGCTGTTACACCTATATACATGATCATACCTTGATATTGTCATAACTATGCTCAATTCTGTCAATTGCTCAACAGTAATTTGTTCACCCACCATAATACTTATGCTCTCGAGAGAAGCCTCTAGTGAAACCTATGGCCTCCGGGTCTATTTTCCATCATATTAATCTTCCAACACTTAGCTATTTTTATTACCTTTTATTTTAGTTTGCATCCTTATCATAAAAATACCAAAAATATTATCTTATCATATCTATCAGATCTCACTCTCGTAAGTGACCGTGAAGGGATTGACAACCCCTTTATTGCGTTGGTTGCGAGGATTTATTTGTTTGTGTAGGTGCGAGGGACTCGTGCGTGGTCTCCTACTGGATTGATACCTTGGTTCTCAAAAACTAAGGGAAATACTTACGCTACTTTGCTGCATCACCCTTTCCTCTTCATGGGAAAACCAACGCAGTGCTCAAGAGGTAGCAAGAAGGATTTCTGGCGCCGTTGCCGGGGAGTCTATGCAAAAGTCAACATACCAAGTACCCATCACAAACCCTTATCTCCGGCATTACATTATTTGCCATTTGCCTCTCGTTTTCCTCTCCCCCACTTCACCCTTGCCGTTTTATTCGCCCTCTCTTTTCCGTTCGCCTCTTTTTGCCTGCTTCTTGTTTGCTCGTGTGTTGGATTGCTTGTTTGTCACGATGGCTCAAGATAATACTAAATTGTGTAACTTCACCAATACCAACAACAACAATTTTCTTAGCACTCCGATTGCTCCTCTTACCAATACTGAATCTTGTGAAATCAATACTGCTTTACTGAATCTTGTCATGAAAGATCAATTCGCCGGCCTTCCTAGTGAAGATGCCGCTACCCATCTAAATAGCTTCGTTGATTTGTGTGATATGCAAAAGAAGAAAGATGTGGATAATGATATTGTTAAATTGAAGCTATTTCCTTTTTCGCTTAGAGATCGTGCTAAAGCTTGGTTTTCGTCTTTGCCGAAAAATAATATTGATTCTTGGAATAAGTGCAAAGATGCTTTTATCTCTAAGTATTTTCCTCCCGCTAAGATCATCTCTCTTAGAAACGATATTATGAATTTTAAGCAACTTGATCATGAACATGTTGCACAAGCTTGGGAGAGGATGAAATTAATGATACGTAATTGCCCTACACATGGTTTGAATTTGTGGATGATTATACAAAAAATTTATGCCGGATTGAATTTTGCTTCTAGAAATCTTTTAGATTCGGCCGCGGGAGGCACTTTTATGGAAATTAATTTAGGAGAAGCTACTAAACTCCTAGATAATATTATGGTTAATTATTCTCAATGGCACACTGAAAGATATACTAATAAAAAAGTGCATGCGATAGAAGAAATTAATGTTTTGAGTGGAAAGATGGATGAACTTATGAAATTATTGACTACTAAGAGTGTTGCTTCTGATCCTAACGATATGCCTTTGTCTACTTTGATTGAGAATAATAATGAATCTATGGATGTGAATTTTGTTGGTAAGAATAATTTTGGTAACAACGCGTATAGAGGAAACTTTAATCCTAGGCCTTATCCTAGTAATTCCTCTAATAATTATGGTAATTCCTACAACAATTCTTATGGGAACTTTAATAAGATGCCTTCTGAATTTGAGACTAGTGTTAAGGAGTTTATGAATTCGCAAAAGAATTTCAATGCTTTGCTTGAAGAAAAATTGCTCAAAGTTGATGAATTGGCTAGGAACGTTGATAGAATTTCTCTTGATGTTGATTCTTTGAAACTTAGATCTATTCCACCTAAGCATGATATCAATGAGTCTCTCAAAGCCATGAGAATTTCCATTGATGAGTGCAAAGAAAGAACCGCTAGGATGCGTGCTAAGAAAGATTGCTTTATGAAAGCGTGTTCTTCTAATTCCTATGAAAATAAAGATGAAGATCTAAAAGTTATTGATGTGTCCCCTATTAAATCTTTGTTTTGCAATATGAATCTTGATAATGATGGAACTGAATATGAGCCACCTTTACCTAGAAGGCGTTCCAAAAATTCGGAGTTTTTACATCTTGATGCTAAAAATTGTAAAAGTGGGATTGAAGAGATCAAAACTTTAGACATTAATGAACCCACTATTTTGGATTTCAAGGAATTTAATTATGATAATTGCTCTTTGATAGATTGTATTTCCTTGTTGCAATCCGTGCTAAATTCTCTACATGCTTATAGACAACATAAAGCTTTTACTAAACATATCGTTGATGCTTTGATGCAATCTTATGAAGAAAAACTTGAGTTGGAAGTTTCTATCCCTAGAAAACTTTATGATGAGTGGGAACCTACTATTAAAATTAAAATTAAAGATCATGAATGCTATGCTTTGTGTGATTTGGGTGCTAGTGTTTCCACAATTCCAAAGACTTTGTGCGATTTGCTAGGTTTCCGTGATTTTGATGATTGCTCTTTAAACATGCACCTTGCGGATTCCACCATTAAGAAACCTATGGGAAGAATTAACGATGTTCTTATTATTGCAAATAGGAATTATGCGCCTGTAGATTTTATTGTTCTTGATATAGATTGCAATCCTTCATGTCCTATTATCCTTGGTAGACCTTTCCTTAGAACGATTGGTGCAATTATTGATATGAAGGAAGGGAATATTAGATTCCAATTTACATTAAGGAAAGGCATGGAACAGTTCCCTAGAAAGAAAATAAAATTACCTTATGAATCTATTATGAGAGCCACTTATGGATTGCCTACCAAAGATGGCAATACCTAGATCTATCCTTGCTTTTATGCCTAGCTAGGGGCGTTAAACGATAGCGCTTGTTGGGAGGCAACCCAATTTTATTTTTAGTTTTTTTTTGCTTTTTGCTTATGATTAGGAATAAATATTTGATCTAGCCTCTGGTTAGATGTGTTTTTATGTTTTAATTAGTGTTTGTGCCAAGTTTAACCTATAGGATCTTCTTGGATGATAGTTATTTGATCTTGCTGAAAATTGCAGAAACTTTCTGTTCACGAAAATAATTGTTAAAAATCACCAAAACGTGATAAAATATTGATTCCAATTGCTGCTAATCAATAAACAAATTGTCTAGGTCGTCCTAGTTTTCTGAATTTTTGGAGTTCCAGAAGTTTGCGTTAGTTACAGATTACTACAGACTGTTCTGTTTTTGACAGATTCTGTTTTTCGTGTGTTGTTTGCTTATTTTGATGAATCTATGGCTAGTAAAATAGTTTATAAACCATAGAGAAGTTGGAATAAATTAGTTTTAACACCAATATAAATAAAGAATGAGTTCATTACAGTACCTTGAAGTGGTGTTTTGTTTTCTTTCGCTAACGGAGCTCACAAGATTTTCTGTCAAGTTTTGTGTTGTGAAGTTTTCAAGTTTTGGGTAAAAGATTTGATGGATTATGGAACAAGGAGTGGCAAGCGCCTAAGCTTGGGGATGCCCATGGCACCCCAAGATAATCTAAGGAAACCTAAAAGCCAAAGCTTGGGGATGCCCCGGAAGGCATCCCCTGTTTCGTCTACTTCCATCGATAACTTTACTTGGAGCTATATTTTTATTCATAACATGATATGTGTTTTGCTTGGAGAGTCTTGTATTATTTGAGTCTTTTCTTTTTAGTTTACCACAATCATCTTTGCTGTAAACACCTTTTGAGAGAGAGACACTTGATTCGGAAATTATTAGAATACTCTATGTGCTTCACTTATATCTTTTGAGTTATATAGTTTTTGCTCTAGTGCTTCACTTATATCTTTTAGAGCACGGTGGTGGTTTTGTTTTCTGGAAACTATTGTTCTCTCATGCTTCACATAGATTATTTTGAGAGTCCTACAAAACAGCATGGTAGTTTGATTTGACAATGATAGGCATTCAAGATTAGTAAAAAAAATTCTTATGAGTGTGTTGAATATTATGAGAAGTTTGATGCTTGATAATTGTTTTGAGATATGAAGATGGTGATATTAGAGTCATGCTAGTTGAGTAGTTTTGAATTTAAGAAATACTTGTGTTAAAGTTTGTGATTCCCGTAGCATGCACGTATGGTGAACCGTTATGTGATGAAGTCGGAGCATGATTTATTTATTGATTGTCTTCCTTATGAGTGGCAGTCGGGGACGAGCGATGGTCTTTTCCTACCAATATATCCCCCTAGGAGCATGCGCATAATACTTTGCTTTGATAACTTGTAGATTTTTGCAATAAGTATATGAGTTCTTTATGAGTAATGTTGAGTCCATGGATTATACGCACTTTTCCTCCTTCCACCATTGCTAGCCTCTCTAATACCGCGCACGTTTCGCCGGTATCATACACCCACCATATACCTTCCTCAAAACAGCCACCATACCTACCTATCATGGCATTTCCATAGCCATTCCGAGATATATTGCCATGTACCACCGTTTCGTTTATTATGACATGCTCCATCATTGTCATATTGCTTCGCATGATCATGTAGTTGACATCGTATTTGTGGATAAGCCACCGTTCATCATTCTTTCATACATGTCACTCTTGATTCATTGCACATCCCGGTACACCTCCAGAGGCATTCACATAGAGTCATATTTTGTTCTAAGTATTGAGTTGTAATTGTTGAGTTGTAAGTAAATAAAAGTGTGATGATCATCATTTTTTAGAGCATTGTCCCAAGTGAGGAAAGGATGATGGAGACTATGATTCCCCCACAAGTCGGGATGAGACTCCGGACGAAAAAAAAGGGAGGCCATAAAAAAGAAGAGAAGAAAAGGCCCAAAAAATGAGAGAAAAAGAGAGAAGGGACAATGTTACTATCCTTTTACCACACTTGTGCTTCAAAGTAGCACCATGCTCTTCATGATAGAAAGTCTCCTATGATATCACTTTCATATACTAGTGGGAAATTTTTCATTATAGAACTTGGCTTGTATATTCCAATGATGGTCTTCCTCAAAATGCCCTAGGTCTTCGTGAGCAAGCGAGTTGGATGCACACCCACTTAGTTCCTTTTGTTGAGCTTTCATATACTTATAGCTCTAAGTGCATCCGTTGCATGGCAATCCCTACTCACTCACATTGATATCTATTAATGGGCATCTCCATAGACCGTTGATACGCCTAGTTGATGTGAGACTATCTTCTCCCTTTTTTGTCTTCTCCACAACCACCATTCTCTTCCACATATAGTGCTATGTCCATGGCTCACGGTCATGTATTGCGTGAAGATTGAAAAAGTTTGAGAACACTAAAAGTATGAAACAATTGCTTGGCTTGTCATCGGGGTTGTGCATGATTTAAATATTTTGTGCGGTAAAGATAGAGCATAGCCAGACTATATGATTTTGTAGGGATAACTTTCTTTGGCCATGTTATTTTGAGAAGGCATAATTGCTTAGTTAGTATGCTTGAAGTATTATTATTTTTATGTCAATATTAAACTTTTGTCTTGAATCTTTCGGATCTTAATATTCATACCACAATTAAGAGAATTACATTGAAATTATGCCAAGTAGCATTCCACATCAAAAATTCTGTTTTATCATTTACCTACTCGAGGATGAGCAGGAATTAAGCTTGGGGATGCTTGATACGTCTCCAACGTATCTATAATTTTTGATTGTTCCATGCTATATTATATTCTGTTTTGGACATTAATGGGCTTTATTATACACTTTTATATTATTTTTGGGACTAACCTATTAACCGGAGGCCCAGCCTAGAATTGTTGTTTTTTGCCTATTTCAGAGTTTCACAGAAAAAGAATATCAAACGGAGTCCAAACGGAATGAAACCTTCGGGAACGTGATTTTCGGAACGAACGTGATCCAGAGGACTTGGACCCTATGTCAAGACATCAACTAGGAGGGCACGAGGTAGGGGGGGCGCCTACCCCCCTGGGCGCGCCCTCCACCCTCGTGGGCCCCATGTTGCTCCACCGACGTACTTCTTCCTCCTATATATACCTACGTACCCCCAAACTACCAGAAACGGAGCCAAAAACCTAATTCCACCGCCGCAACCTTCTGTACCCGTGAGATCCCATCTTGGGGCCTTTTACGGAGCTCCGCCGGAGGGGGCATCGATCACGGAGGGCTTCTACATCAACACCCTAGCCTCTCCGATGATGTGTGAGTAGTTTACCTCAGACCTTCGGGTCCATAGTTATTAGCTAGATGGCTTCTTCTCTCTTTTTGGATCTCAATACAATGTTCTCCCCTCTCTTGTGGAGATCTATTCAATGTAATCTTCTTTTGCGGTGTGTTTGTTGAGACCGATGAATTGTGGGTTTATGATCAAGTTTATCTATGAACAATATTTGAATCTTCTCTGAATTCTTTTATGTATGATTGGTTATCTTTGCAAGTCTCTTCGAATTATCAGTTCGGTTTGGCCTACTAGATTGATCTTTCTTGCAATGGGAGAAGTACTTAGCTTTGGGTTCAATCTTGCGGTGTCCTTTCCCAGTGACAGTAGGGGTAGCAAGGCACGTATTGTATTGTTGCCATCGAGGATAACAAGATGGGGTTTATATCATATTGCATGAGTTTATCCCTCTACATCATGTCATCTTGCTTAAAGCGTTACTCTGTTCTTATGAACTTAATACACTAGATGCATGCTGGATAGCGGTCGATGTGTGGAGTAATAGTAGTAGATGCAGGCAGGAGTCGGTCTACTTGTCTCGGACATGATGCCTATATACATGATCATACCTAGATATTGTCATAACTATGCTCAATTCTGTCAATTGCTCAACAGTAATTTGTTCACCCACCGTAATACTTGTGCTCTCGAGAGAAGCCTCTAGTGAAACCTATGGCCCCCGGGTCTATTTTCCATCATATTAATCTTACAACACTTAGCTATTTTTATTACCTTTTATTTTACTTTGCATCTTTATCATAAAAATACCAAAAATATTATCTTATCATATCTATCAGATCTCACTCTCGTAAGTGACCGCGAAGGGATTGACAACCCCTTTATTGCGTTGGTTGCGAGGATTTATTTGTTTGTGTAGGTGCGAGGGACTCGTGCGTGGTCTCCTACTGGATTGATACCTTGGTTCTCAAAAACTGAGGGAAATACTTATGCTACTTTGCTGCATCACCCTTTCCTCTTCAAGGGAAAACCAACGCAGTGCTCAAGGGGTAGCAGTATGCAATCCATTAGTGGCTCTCATAATAGATTCATAAGGCAATTTAATTTTCGTTCTTGGAAAGTGTTCCATGCCTTTCCTTAACGGAAATTGAAATCTAATGTTTCCTTCTTTCATATCAATAATTGCACCAGTCGTTCTAAGGAAAGGTCTACCAAGAATAATAGGACATGTAGGATTGCAATCTATATCAAGAATAATGAAATCTAGGGGCACATAATTCCTATTTGCAACAACAAGAACATTGTTAATCCTTCCCATAGGCTTCTTAATAATGGAATCCACAAGATGCAAATTTAAAGAACAATCATCAAATTCACGGAAACCTAACACATCACATAGAGTTTTTGGAATCGTGGAAACACTAGCACCCAAATCACACAAAGCATGGCATTCATAATCTTTAATCTTAATCTTAATAGTAGGTTCCCAATCATAATAAAGTTTTCTAGGGATAGAAACTTCCAACTCAAGCTTTTCTTCAAAAAATTGCATCATAGCATCAACAATATGTTTATTAAAGCTTTGTTTTTATTATAAGCATGAGGAGAATTCAACAAGGATTGCAAAAGGAAATACAATCTATTAAAGAACAATTATCATAATTAAACTCCTTGAAATCCAAAAGAGTGGGTTCATTGCTACTTACAGTTTTGACCTCTCCAATCCCACTTTTATCAATTTTTGCATCAAGATCTAAAAACTCCGAATCATTGGGACACCTTTTAACTAAAGTCCACTCATCTCCAGTCCCATCTTTATCAAGATTGATATTGAAAAACAAAGATTCAATAGGAGTCACATCAATTACTTTAAGATCTTCATCATTATTCTCACGGAAACTAGAAGAACACGCTTTTATAAACCAATCCTTTTTAGCACGCATCTTGGCGGTTCTTTCTTTGCACTCATCAATGGAAGTTCTCTTGGCTTTGAGAGACTCATTGATATCATGCTTGGGTGTAATAGAACTAAGTTTCAAAGAATCAACATCAAGAGAAAATCTCTCCACGTTCCTAGCCAAATCATCAATCTTAAGCAATTTTTCTTCAATCAAAGCACTGAAATTCTTTTGTGAACTCATAAATTCTTTAACACTATTCTCAAATTCAGATGGCATATTATTATAATTTCCATAATAATTGTTGTAGGAATTACCATAATTATTAGAGGAATTACTAGGAAATGGCCTAGGATTAAAATTACCTCTATACTCGTTATTACCAAAATTGTTCCTACCAACAAAATTCACATCCATAGATTCATTATTATTCTCAATCAAAGTAGACAAAGGCATATCATTAGGATCAATAGGAGCACCCTTGCTAGCAAATAATTTCATAAGATCATCTTTCCACTCAAAACATTAATCTCTTCAATTGTATTCACTTTTTTACTAGTGGAAGATCTTTTGGTATGCCATTGAGATTAATTAACCATAATATTATCTAGGAGTTTGATAGCTTCTCCTAACGTAATTTCCATAAAAGTACCTCCCGCGGCCGAATCTAAAAGATTTCTAGAAGCAAAATTCAATCCGGCATAAATTTTTTGTATAATCATCCACAAATTCAAACCATGAGTAGGGCAATTTCATATCATCGATTTCATCCTCTCCCAAGATTGTGCAACATGTTTATGATCAAGTTGCTTAAAATTCATAATATCGTTCCTAAGGGAGATGATCTTAGCGGGAGGAAAATACTTGAAAATAAAAGCATCTTTACACTTATTCCATGAATCAATACTATTTTTAAGAAAAGATAAAAACCAAGTTTTAGCACGATCTTGAAGCAAAAACGGAAATAGCTTCAATTTAACAATATCATTATCCACATCTTTTTTCTTTTGCATATTACACAAATCAACGAAATTATTAAGATGGGATGCGGCATCCTCATTGGGAAGACCGGAAAATTGATCTTTCATAACAAGATTCAGCAAAACGGTGTTGATTTCACAAGATTCCGCATTAGTAGCGGGAGCAATCGGAGTACTAATAAAATCATTATTATTGGTGTTGGAAAAGTCGCACAATTTGGTATTCTCTTGAGTCATCATGAAAAAGCAAGTAATCCAACACACGAGCACAAAAAAAGCAAGCGGAGAAGACGAATGAAAGAGGGGCGAAGAAAAGGAAAATCTTTTCAAAAATCGGTTTAGAAGTGGGGGAGAGGAAAACGAGAGGAGAATGGCAAATAATGTAATGCGAGAGATGAGAGTTTATGATGGGTACTTGGTATGTCTTGGCTTGGCGTAGATCTCCCCGGCAACGGCGCCAGAAATTCTTCCTGCTACTTCTTGAGCTTGCGTTGGTTTTTCCCTTGAAGAGGAAAGGGTGATGAAGCAAAGTAGAGTAAGTATTTCCCTAAGCTTTTTAGAACCAAGGTATCAATCCAGTAGGAGACAACGCGCAAGTCACCGAATACCTACACAAACAAACACCAACTTGCACCCAATGCGATAAAGGGGTTGTCAATCCCTTCACGATTATTTTCAAAGTGAGATCTGATAGAGATGGATAAACGGTAAAGTAATATTTTTGGTATTTTTGGTTTATAGATCAGAAAGTAAAAGATTGCAAAGGAAGTAAATCGGAAACTAAAATTGTAGATCGGTAACTTATATGATCGAATCCCCCTCTGGCAGGACGTCGGAAATGGCCCCTAGATGGAATCTCACGGGTGTAGAAGGTTGTGGCGGTGTAAAAGTGTTTTCGTGGCTCTCCTTGTAGGTTTTAGAATATCTGAGAATATATAGGCGGAATAAATATGTTGGTGGAGTCACGAGGGTCCCACAAGGGTGGTGGGTGCGCCCTCCATCCTCGTGGGTACCGCGTGGCTTCCCTGACGTATACTCCAAGTCCTCTGGATGTCTTGTGGTCCAAGAAAAATCATCGCAAAAGTTTCATACCGTTTGGACTCTGTTTGGTATTCCTTTTCTGCGAAACTCTAAAATAAGGAAAAAACAGAAGCTGGCACCGGGCTCTAGGTTAATAGGTTAGTCCCAAAAATAATATAAAATAGCATATTAATGCATATAAAACATCCAAAATAGATAATATAATAGCATGGAATAATAAAAAATTATAGATACGTTGGAGACGTATCACACTCGCACACACAAAAGCAAATACTAGCACCCATCGCGGGCAAGAGGGTTATCAATCCCCTTGAACTCATAACTTGCAAGGATCAAATCTTGTATAGGTAGATAGATAAATTGCAGAACAAAATAAAAGTAAATAAATTGCAGCAAGGTATTTTTGGTTTTTATAGTACGATTAAAGTAGACCCGGGGGCCATAGTTTTCACTAGAGCCTTCTCTCTCGAAACAATAGCATACGGTGGGTAAACAAATTACTATTGGGCAATTGATAGAAAAGCGCATAGTTATGACGTATTCATGACAATGATCATGTATATAGGCATCACCTCCGTGACACGTAGATCGACACCTGCCTGTATCTACTACTATTACTCCACCAATCGACCGTTATCCAGCATGCATCTATGGTATTAAGTTCATGACAAACAGAGTAACGCCTTAAGTAAGATGACATGATGTAAACAAAGTAAACTCAAGCAATATGATTAAACCCCATTATTTTACCCTTAATAGCAACAATAAAATACGTGCATCGCTACCCCTTCTGTCACTGGGTGAGGACACCGCAAGATTGAACCCTTACAAAACACCTCTCCCCGCTGAAGATAAATCAATCTAGTTGGCCAAACCAAACAGATAGATTGGAGAGAAATACAAAGCTATAACAATCATGTATAATAAGGTTCAGAAAAGACTCAGTTACCTTCAATGAATAATCTGACCGTAATTCCGCAATTCATCGGATCCCAACAAACACACCTAAAAAGAAGATTACATCGGATAGAGCTCTAAGAATATCGAGGAGAACGTTGTATTGAAGATCAAAGAGATACAAGAATCCATCTAGCTACTAGCTATGAACCCATACACTGGTACAGCGAGCTGCAATACAAACGGTTTTTAACCCCTTTCCGCAACGACATTTTAAACCATCTCCAGGCGAGTGTGGGCGATAGGGGGTCCTTCCCACACAACCCAGAAACCGTCGGGGATAGGCAGTCATGATGCATATAGTTGTCCCTATAAAACTGTTTCTGATATCTCGAATATCCCAAACACTCCATCATTGCTAGCAGTCGGTATTCTATGGTTGTACGTTTACGATGCGCGTCCATCACAAACAGTTGACGATTATACAAAACATGTATGATAAGCAGACAATCACACACATTTACTTTTCCTCGACTGTATGCGATTCGATGTAAGAGTGCATACAATTGTCCCTATAAAACTGTATGCGAAGCTTGCATATATCCCACACAATTCATCCATCATATCCGCGTCGGATGAAGACCTATCGCATGTGTTCTTCTATGATGAAGCATTTGTGATGCGCACGACATCATAAATAGTCCATAGTTGCCAAGCGTGTGTGATAAGATGACTTCCGCAAACATTTAATAAGAAGGAACTCTGTGCGATGTTATTGTTAGTCTCACACGTTTTTTCTTGGCTGATCGTGTGTGTAATAGAGATTGATCGCACACGTAGTGGATCGGATAAACGTGTCTGGTCTCCATGTTTATCGCACACGTTTTGCTTTCGCAGACCATGTGTAGTGTAATCCCTAATTTAATCCCTGCATTTAAAAATCACTGATTTTGAATTTGAAAGTAGGCATCACTTATTTCTTATCGAACCATGTTTATTACAAATATAGGTTCAAGCACGAATGCATAATTCGATGTACATGTACATATACTGAAGAACTACATAAGCACCAAGTAAATAATGATGAACCACAGTTGTACTAAAGACTATAAAGAGAGAGGCGAAAGACATTCTGGTTGCTGGAGAAGATGAAGCAGAATGCCCATATTGTGCCCTCCTCCATGCATAATGCACATACGACTCTAGGCCAACCCCTTGTGATGGTTGCCCGCCCATCCTTCACTGTCTTCATTAGGACTTCTTGATGCTCGTTGTAGTCTGGATGAAATACTTTAAACTTCATTGCATGTCCACCAATCATGTACTTTGTGAGGTAATCTTGAGTAAACTGCTTTGGGAACTACTGCAAATGAAAAATATTCACACATTGTTGTCTAAAAACTCATTATGGGCAGTAAAAAGAGAAGGCTACATAGTTTGAGTTACCATCCTACAGCTCACTGCTGTGTTGGATAGAGCGTAAACAAATAATTTGCTTCCCACCGTTTGTATCTTTTTGCTAATAATCCTTATCAGTTTCCTCACTTGATGCTTGTACATGAATATCTCATTTCCCCATACGCAAAAAGGGTCGATGCATGGATCTTTGCCAAGGTCAAATGTACCTACAAGCAACAAGTCAATATTAGAAGCTAACAAGTGTCCAGGCCTGGATCTATATGCCCTACATTATGGAACGGCGGGGAGAGTACAAGTCGAGTGATGAAACTAATCCTGGTGGAAAATGCTGGCCACTCCCATTGTTGTCCTGCATAAGTAGTGGAAAGGCATGATAAGTACAAAAACCTTAACATCAAACAAATATAGCCAGGGTAAACAACATCATCTCCAAATGATAGCTTGAATGTGTTGGTTTCAGCATACTGTTAAAGCGGATATAAAATGGAAGGGAATGTTACCTACAGCAGGCCTAACAGCCACCAAATATTGCAATTCAAACTGGTATTGTTGAAAATGAATAGAACGTAGCTCATGCTTAAACATCACACTGGATAAATGTGTAAAACTGAAATAAAGGGCATGTGTTAACTACACCAGGCATAACTGGAACCAAATATAGCCGTTCAAACTGGTATTGATGAAAACGAGCGGCACAGTTCCGACTTGCACAAAATGAACATCACATTGTGAATGACTGAAATAAACAAGGCATAAATGATCAGTACAACAACCAAATATAGCCATTTAAAACTGGGCAGAGTCTCACTGCAACCAACCTAACAAGCAAATACAGATAAATAGGGCATATGCTTGAAAACTGGACAAATGCTCACTCCAACCAACCTAACAAGCAAATACAGATAAACAAGGCATCTGCTTGAAAACTGGACAAATGCTCATTGCAACCAACCTAACAACCAAATACAGATAAACAAGGCATCTACTTGATAATTGGACAAATGCTCACTACAACCAACCTAACAACCAAATACATATAAACAAGGCATGTACTCACTATAAACAACCAAATATAGCCATTCGTGTAACTGAAGTGGACAATTCATACTTTAACATCACATAGCCCTATTGAACATTACATTTTTGCATAACTGAAATAATTAAACACGGCACAGTTAACACATCGCATGGCAAAGCTACTGCAACAACGGGTGCGGGTTGGCTAGCTAGAAAAAGTAAGATTTGCTGATAGGATGTTGCCTCACTTGTCATGGACAGGATTCTTCTAGTTGGAAGCGCATAGACCCATGATGCGCTCTCTGATGTCGCAAATGGGATGTTTCACCTTGGAAGAACCTTTGTGTGTGCCCTCCGCGTGGTCGTGGTCGATGAGATGTAACTTAGCAACTGAGGATCCCAAGCTGCTGCCATAGAACGTGTCCTTTAGAAATGACCAAATGGGCTCGATGGCGTCCAAGGACCGCAAATCCTTGACCGCGTGGCAGAGGAGATCAGCGGCAGGGCCATCAAAGAGATCGACAGCGGTTGAACCAGAGGGGTTGGGGATGGACCAATTAAACGGTGACATGGCCCGCGTTAAGCCATCGCCGTCGACGAGCTTGATGTCGTAGTCAGCTTTCCCGAGATACAGTAATACACTAGCCCGCTGACGTGAAGCCTTCGATGCGGTGTTGCTCTCGGATTGACAGGTTGGGACGAACGGTGGCCACGATAAACCTATTTTTAGCCGAATGCTTGTCGGGCTCCCCGGGATACATGGTCGGGCTTAGGCTACGACTCTCTGGAGCAGGGGATGTGGATCTGGTGGGGAGGGACACCGCAAGCCTCATCTAAAAACTCAGGGGGCGACGGTATGGGAATCGCTGGGTAACCTGAACTTTACTAGCTAAGCTAGGAGGAACGGGCAGACCGATAGGGGTTGGCGGCGGTGGTGAGCTTGGGTTCGAGGGTGGAGGGGGCGGGTGGGGGACTGTGGAGGCAGTACAATAAAAGACACATCCGTGACATTTTGGGCCGAACGAAATTTTTTCTTGTCATGCTTATGATAGTTATTTGACGATAATTGTGACAAAACCCGGTATCATCATAGATGTGGTGGGCTCCTACTTCTATGACAAAAAATCATGACAGAAAATGGGCTTTTTGTCCTGGGCGGGACGGAGACGTAGCTGCATGACATTCTTTGGGCAGTCCATGAAGGAAAAAACCGTGGTAGAAGCGAGGGCGAGGAAAATATCGGGGAGTTCCCGGTTACGGTGGGTGGTCGAGGCCGAGCGATGCGCGTTTCTGTCGTACACGTACGCGCGTGGGTGCGAGGCGTTGGGCTCTAACTGAACCCGAGCGATCGATCGATCCCTCGCTGTTAACTGAACCCGATCGAGCGATTCCTTTGCTACTGCTGCTAACTGAAGCCGATCGAACCTGCTGCCTCTTGATGAACAGTGAGCGTTGTTGTGGGGGGGGGTTGGATGAACAGTTCCCTGTGGGGGTTGGATGAACATAACCCCATGGTAGTACAGGCCGTTGCCGCTGGATGAACAGGACCCCATGGTAGGAGAGGCCGTTGCCGCTGGATGAACAAGACCCCGATCGATCGAGCTGGTTGGGGTGGATGAACAGGACCCCGTGGAGGGCTGGATGAACAGGACGACCCCATGAAGGGCTGGTTGAACATTAGAAGGTGGAGGGCAGGATGAAAAGTAGCCCGTGGAGGGGTGGTTGAACAGGACCCCATGGAGAGGGTTGCTTGAACAGTAGCCGGTGGAGGAGCGGTGGAGGCTGGATGAACAGGAGCCCATGGATGAACAGTCGCAGGTGGAGGCTGGAGGAGGTCAACGGTGGATGAACAGTAGCCCGTGGAGGCTGGGGGAGGTCAACAGTGGAGATGAACAGTAGCTCGTGGAGTCCCGTTTTGCGGTACGCCACACCCCTCCCGATGAACAGGACCCCCGTTTCGACCGTAGAGCTCCAACACAAGTCTGTTTCCTCTGTTTTGCTGTATGCCCACCCCTCCCGATCAACAGGACCCCATTTCGACCGTAGGAGGTTGAAGAGAAGTCCATTTCCTCCGTTTTGCAGTACGCCACACCCCTCCCGATGAACAGGATCTCGTTTCGACCGTAGGAGGTCGAACAAAAGGCCGTTTCCTCCGTTCTGCGGTACGCCAGGCCTCGTTTCGACCGGCTATTCCGTCCAAGCTGGTTGGCTCCCGATGAACACGATGCATTCTGTTGCTTCCCGATGAACACTACGACACATTTTCTCCATTTCGACCCAGCCATGTACACGAGCCATGGCCGTATGTATGCGCGAGTAGGCCTTTCGAGACCCCGCCCGTATGTACGTACGTGGCCGTATTTACTTTCTTGCACCTTGGTTGTATGTACATGTACATGCTACGTGCGTGCCTCTACTGCGACACGTGCCGTTCCTTACTCGGCCATGGTTCATCGCTGCAGCCTGCAGATAGACTGATCGACCAGTATGTACGTACACGTTCGCGACCAGAATGACAACGCTACATACGCTTCGACCAGGTGGGTCCTGACTGTCAGGGAGGATAAGGAGGCACTTCCTTGCGTGCAAAGATGTAGCTAGTGGATCCCAGCAGTCCGGGGGGAATATGGTGGCCCGTCCGGTGGGTCCCTCCTGTCACGTGGAGGAATCATTATTTGCGCGTAATTAGGAGGCACTTCCTTGCTGCGGCCTTGGACCCAGCTGCCAGCCTCTCCACATAGAGTACTCTTCCGATGGAAGTCGTTCCTTGACCACATTTACCACGCCGCGCCGAGAGTACCAAGGCGGTGGATGACGGCGAGGCATAGGAAGAGGACGACGCGGAGCTGGGGAAGACGCGAGAGTGGATGCCCACGCGGAGGGGAGTACGAGGGTTCACTGGTTTGGCTGCTGTGTGAGGCTGTCGTCACCATAGAATAACAGGGGGTGTGGCGAGGAGAGGGATGGCCTGCCCAGCGGCGGGAGTAGTAGGGGGAGGTGAGTCCTCCACGGCAGCACAGGAGGCAGGAGCATGCGGCACGACCAACGCTGGTTTGGGTGGCTGGAGCAAGAAGACTAGAGGTTGAAGAAGCACTACGACCATTGGATGGACATCGTATGGTCACTAGAGCTAGAATCGTTCATATTGACTAAGTTGACAAAGCCCGCCGTCCCCGTCAACTTAGTAGGCCCACAAGTCAGCCTCCCACTATGGTGGGTCCCAGCTAGCAGGGGGAGTATTATTTTTTGTGTTGACCATGCCGCGCCGAGCGCATCCAAGGTGGTGGACGAGGGCGAGGCCCCGGAACAGCAACGAGCCGAATATGGGAAGACGCGGGAGTGGAGTCGCAGACGGAGAGGTGTACGAGGGTTAACTGGTTCTGGTGCAGCGTGGTTCGGCAGTCGGTGGAGAAGGACAGGAGGTGTGGAGGGGTGGAGGGATGGCCTGGCCGGTAGTGGGGTAGCGCTTCACAGCGAAGCGTGCTAAGCAGAGCTGCTAGCAGTAGGAGGCGGGAGTAGGTGGTCCCAGTGGCGCTGGAGGAACAAGACGAGAGATTGAAGATGGATGTCGGTCGTTCGATGTAAATCCAACGGCTAACGATGTCAAAATCATTCGTTGACTAAGTTGACAACGACTTGCGTTGGCTTCGACCTATTGGCCCACATTTCAGCCTCCAAAAATGAGGCACATATTCAACCCATTTTTTCAGGATTTATAGTCCATTTGATCTTTTTTTGAGAATTACAGTCCATTTGCTGGGTTGGGTGAACAAATAATATAGCGTCATGCGGCCCATTTTTTTAAAACTACAACCCATTTTCACTTTCTCGAAATACACAAATTTGTTGTGCTGGCTGAACAAATAATGTAGCGTCCATGCGGCCCATTTATTTTTTTCCTAAAAAATTACAGGCCATTTGCACTTTCTCGAAATACACGATTTTGCTGGACTGATTCTAGTTATAACGTTGGGTTGGGCGCAACAATGTTATCAAAAAATAAACAGGGGCTGAGCATTTTGTTATAAATATAATTAAATAATAAGTGATTTATTATTACATTGGTCCTTAAATCTTACCAAGCTTTTGTACACAATCACCAGGATTTATGTTGCCTTAATGTAAAAAATCAAGGATTTTATTGTTAAGAAATTATTTTTATAAGTTAATAAGATGTGGGATATTTTTTTCTTCTATATGTAAGTATCTGTTAAATATATGATGACAATAGCAATAATATATAATAACATATAAAATAATTTAAATATATATAATATAGTTAGAAGGGAAACATAAGTTGGACCTGGCGTTCCTTTTCTTATATAGAAAAATAGAACAAACCTCTGGGTTTTCTTCAAAAAAATACATAAGTTGGGCTGCCAATGTTTCAGGAAAAATAAAACCTCGGATGGGAGGTCCATAGGCCGGTCGATACATGACGGCCCTCAAGGAAATACAAGTTGGTATGTCATGGGCTGCGCATGTTAAAAAAGAAAGCCTAGACAGGGCAGCCCACAACCGAGCTGATATTTGCTGGCCCACTGATAATAAATGATAACTGCCAGCTCCCCGGCTTCGTTGTAAATTTATCTCCTTTACTAACTATGTTGAAGCACCTCAAAAACATGTAACTATGTTCACAAACACGTGGGCCCCAACATCAGTATAGCATTATGAGGAAGTATTTTTTTCAATGAGGCACTTGCTTGCGTACGGCCATAGACCTGGTGGGTACCGACTGTCCGCCTCTCCACGTACAGTCCTCTCCAGATTCCTCTCGTTTGTTCAGCATGTTCACAACGGGAGACAGCAGCGCCGCGGCGAGCGCACAAAGGCGCGGGATGAGAACAAACCACCTGAAGTTGTGTTTTATTTCTACCGAAACTACTGAACTAGCCCAGTGGCCAAGTGACACTACCCGACCACTGTTCCGCCTGGGTTCCATTCCACCTGATGCAGGGAAAATATCTCCAAATTTTTTGCCTCTGGCATTATTGACATGTGGGTCCCCATTTTCATCTATGCACACCATGTCCAACACTTTCCAAAACTTCGTCCCGCATTTTCTCTGTTTTTCGCACACTCGACACTGTGTGGGCATTTTGAAAATAGCATATCTTTTTTACTGTGCATCATATGAAGATGTGCTATGCATGAATGTTGATCAGCATGATGTCAACTGGTTGGTAGTTCCATTTTCGACCATTAATATAACTTCTAACACGATGTTATCCCTGTTTGAAAAGGGCATGTTAATAAATGCTCTGCCTCTGAAACTTGCAGTTTCTTATCTGAAACTAAAACTTGCAGTTTCTTCTCTGAGAATCACATTGTCTGCACTTTTATACTCCTATGAAACTACATTTTTAAGTGCTAAAAATAGATCTCTAGAATTCATAAAATACTTCATATGCTCAATACTGCAAATCTGAAATTCAAAAGACATTCATATCTGAAAGTACTCTCAAAATACACATCACAAAACACAATTCACAACCTGAGAATACTGACAACCCTAAGCTCCTCCTGAAAATTCACAACATGCCCGACTATTGGGCTGGGGGGCAGTCCCCTCCTATTCCTCGGCGGCAGACAGCCGCCCCGTGAGACGATGTGAACGGTGAGGGAGAGGATGGCGGGGAAGCGTCGTCGGGCCAACTGCTTTTCTCCTCTTGCAGTTGGGTTTGGTCGACGAAGACTCCACCGGCTCGCTCTGGCACGGCACCCTCACAAACGGCACCCTGTAGATGCTCGATCCTTCAATCTCTGGTGGATGCTCCATCTGGGATCGATACTCCCACCACCACTGCCTCATGATCGGATTCGGTGAATCTGTTTGCTCCATGGCCCAGAGGAGCAGCTCTATGTACTCCGGCATGACTCCCTTCGGGAGTATCGCCGCCTTTTTGCTCTGTTGCGGATATTTCGCCATGGATATCGCCGTCACCGCTAGTTGGTCCTTTTTGCCAAACCAAGACTGTATCTCCAACATCCTAACTAGCTTCACAGGGTCGCCATCTGCGATCCTCACGTATCGGTTGTACTCCTCCATCGATCTACTTCTCCACATCACCTTCACTCGCCGGCGGTGGTTTTTGAATGGAAGAGGAGAGGAGCGGTGCTGGTTTTGGATTAGAATGGGAGAGGAACGGTGCTGGTTTTGGATTGGAATAGGAGAGGAGGGCCAGTGGTTTTGAAATGGAAGAGGAGCGGAGCGGCGCTGGATTTAGATTGGAACACGAGAGGAGCGGCGGTAGTTTAAGAGGAGAGGAGCGGCGCTGGTCTTGGAAGTATTTTTTTGTTTTGCGTATTTTGGGTCAAAGTTTGACCACGTACTGTATTTTACAAGCAAAATGTGAATGCATGTCACCAAAAATTGTATCGCTTGGTTCGTATCTGAATGTACTTTCAAATTATCTTATTTTTGCAATGTATAACATATATTTTATTTGTGAAAATCATGGTCAATTATGACCTAGAATAAAAGGGAGACTAGTTAATGTGGGGTCGCTTTCTTAATTGAAGGGTAACTTGATTTTGATTTTGATCCAGTCATAGCGCGCCGGCCCTCTCGTCCAATCCTAAATCGCCGCCGCACGCTCCTCTCCCTCTTCTCCATTGCAAAACCACCTCCTCTCCTCTCCACAATCTCCATTCCAAAACCACCGCGTCTCGCCTCTCCCTCTTCTCCATTGCAAAACCACCCCCTCTCCTCTCGATCTTCTCCATTGCAAAACCACTGTCTCGCCTCTCCCTCTTATCTATTGCAAGACCACCGTCTCTCCTCCCATCTTCCAAAGATAGCACCGGACCTCTCAGAAGGACATCTATGGAGAGGATGCAGTAGCGAATCGGGCAGATCACCGGCGGCGACTAGGCAAAGTTTGCTAGGTTGAAGGAGATCCTTACTTGGTTTGACAATGAGTGGGAGATTCCGAGGACGGCGAGGGCCATGTGGCAATGTATGCGAAAGAGCGAGACGGCGGCGATGTACTCCTCGGTGGCAGTCACGCCGCAGTACTTTGAGTTCATCGAGTATCTCGTCTGGGCGATGGAGTAGACAGATTCACCCGAGGCGAAATTTAGGCGGAGGTGGTGGGCGTACAGGTCGAAGGTTGAGCATCCAGAGGATAACGAATCGATCGAGTACGGTGTGCAGTTCGTGAGGGTGCAGAACCAGCCGGAGCCACAGGAGTATTCGTTCTCCCACTGCAAGAGGAGGCCGGATGGTGCGACGTCGCTTCCCCGCCGTTCTCCATGGTTCCCTCGACGCTCGCCTCATTTCAACAGCGGCGGTAGGGTTTAAGATAAGCTTCGCACTAACCTAATCTTCCATCTGCTCATGCATACTATCAGTGTGACTGCTAATGAAAATCATGCTTACAATCAGTCTTCGAGTACTATGCTAATCACCCTAAAATAGCTCTGGACCTTTGGGTCAAAGTTGTGACACTTTGTACAAATAAAGAAAAACAGATTGGTGCTTCTTTCAGAAAAGAGTACTCCCTAGAAAACTGCCAATATAAGCTACTAGTATTTGGTTAGAGGATTTGCTGCCGAGAAATATCCGTCCACAGAGAGCGCCACACATCCCACTGGTGATGGTGGATGCCAATGCGTGCATGGAGCATGGTTGGTGTCGGTAATTTTTACTTGGCACACCTTGCAGTCTGCATATATGTCGGTTCCATTCGTACATTTCTGCAGTTCCACCAAAATGCAGCTGAATAACCCTGTTTGCACAGATAATGAAAAAGCGTGATTACATTATAGTGGCAGTAGTTGATGAAACATACACTAATAAATAGAAGAAAATATTGTGATAGTATCATAGTATGCCATGCTGCGAGGGCGAGATGGGCCCTGCGATGCCTCATACGGTAGGCCTCATACTGGAAATCGACCCAATTCTCCCCGATACACCTTCTGCCAGTGATGAACATCAGTGTACAGTGATAGTACAAGGAGGGGCCTTGAGACATTCCAATCTCTATTTTTGTGCAGATCAACTAAAATTCAGCACCCCGGTTTGCAGAAACGCTTAAACATTAACAATGGGACTAGTTGATGAAACATATACTAACAAAGAGAAGCACTTTATTTATCTACATTGGAAATGAAATGATAGAGAGGACACTCGCTCTATTTTAACTGTATTATTACTTCATTTTATCAGTGGCACTAGGGTCGAGCAGGTGGCACACGAGGTGTACCGTGCATCGCAAGGATGGAGGCCGGGGGTGCTTAGACTATGATGCTGAAGCTGGCTCTTTCAGTCCCTATCTTCCCCCTTGATGTTTTTGTGGTAGCATTTGGGCTGTAATCCAAACTTGGTCGAGCTGGTGCTATGTCCCCCTACCTTCCTAGCTTATGTGGAAACTTGTCTCCTGCAAGTACTAAGTCCGTTCTAGTAGTAGTTGCATAACTACCCATTTACACTGAGATGTTGTCGAATAATGGTTCTCTATGGTTGGGTTTCTTTAATGAAATCAGAGGAAACCCCCTCTTTCGATATATAAAAAAACAGTGGCACTAGAGGTGCCAAAACATTGCCTCAAATTAATAGTGCCACTAGATTAAGGTGCATAATAATAGCATTACTTCTTTATCATGGCAGTGCCAAAACAGTAGCACAAGAGCAGACTCAACATGTAGGATCTTTGGCAAACGGTTGTACCAAAAAGGAACATACCTCATGATGGGAACCATACCTGTAGTCAACGCCATCGTAGAAGGGATGACACCAGTCACCAACATGGATGATTCAATTCATGGGACCTTTTTGTGCAGTTCACCTAAAATGGAGCAATGTTCTATGAGCTAGCAGCTAGCAGCGTCTTCTTCATTTTTTTAAGAAAAGGGCTCCAGCCCCGGTTCCATTTCCATCAGAAAACGAAACCCACAGAGCTTCTTCTTAATTAGTTGCAATAAATTGAGCAACATCAAGGTTGGTTGTGAAGCTCGTTGAATGTTCACTATAATTTGGATATCATTTGTGCAGTTCAACTAAGATCAAGCGTGAAATGTATATCTCTGTTTGCACAAAAAGGTGGAAAGGAGGGTGACTAACAAGTGATGAAACATACATCGAATGAAAAGAAGCATGTTCCTTATCTGAATGGCAATCCTACAAGGACAGTAGCAATTTCTAAAGCAGCATTAGGATATTAGTGTGGGCATTAGGATTAACTATGACAACTGTTAAATACGACATTACTTTAATGGTGCCATTGCTTCATTTTACCAGCAACATTACATTAATAGCTGCTACAGAGTTGGTATTTGGGCATGGGAGAGTAGCCGGAACAGGACAGTTGCATTTCTAACGAAAAGAAGCAACTTATCTTAATGGGAAATTTAGCAGGACATGAAAAACAGTGCCATTGATTCATATTACTGGAGGCATTACATTGAAAACAACATTGGTTTAACGTGTCCTTACGTTTAACAATGCGACTGCTACATTTTACCAATGGCATTACATAAGAGGGGCTCGGGGAAACAAACATCAGAACATGATATCTGGGTTGGTCCCATTTTTGTTCGGTATAGCCACCTTATATTGTGTGAGGCTAGCAAATCTAGTGCTGGACATACTATGTTGACTTGTCCCCCAGTCCCCACTTTCTTTCCTTCTTCAACCAATAGATCGGGTTTATATTGAGTTTGTACCGCGTTTCCCTTTATTTCCCGATTAGACCAAGAGACCAGTTGGATAGCCAGTCTCTACTACTTTTTGCCCCCATTATTTCCTCTTTCGACCAAGTCCGAGATTCAGGTAACAAATCTTCCCCCACCCGCACCCCCTTTCTTCCTTGTTTGAACCAAGTAGCACTAGATTCAAGTGCATGAACTAGTTTTACCTCTTAACAGTAAAAATTTAGGTGGCTTTCGAACAGCCGATCGATCCTATCTACGAGGGGGCCTGAGAAATAGTAAAAGATACAAATGCAGTGACATCAGGAACTAGGGAAGTAGAGCAAGGCCGGTTTCGAAGGAAGTTATACCTGAGGGTCGCTGGGATGTCGCTAGGTGGGCAGTGGGAGGCCAGATCTGCCCACACTACGGCAGCAAGGAAGAAGGGGTCGGATGCTCTCCCTAGCCGGTAGTGCGTGGGAGAGAACGGCAAGGCACGCTGATCGGGATGCGCCGGCAGTGGGTAAGAGCCATCCCCGAGGACGGCCACGTGAACATTGCACCTTCTCACCTTCCCCGGCGGAGAGGATCTGGCTGGATCTGTGACCAGCGGTGAGCAGAGAGAGAGTGTGGCACCGCTGTCGTGTTTAGATCTGGAGAGGACGAGACAGTGTCAAGAGAGCAACACTAGCAAGCAAGCGCAGAGCCTCCTACCTATATAGTGGAGTAGTTTTCTTTTGTCTACTAGAGCCGGCTTGACCTCGTCAATGACTATCGAGAAGTCTTCATGCACGTGCCCCAGAGGCGCAGTTGTCGTCATTTTGATATGAAGCACCGGATTAACGTATAACACAAAATATGGTACATGACAAGAAACCATAACCTCACAGCCCCAAGGAGACAACAAGAATCCCGACGGACAAACTAGATGAGGATCAAAGCTCAAATTAAAGATAAACTCGTAGAAAAGGGGTCCATCGATAGATGTCCTAATTAACATTGTCGGCTTGACCTAGATGGCAGCCGAGTAGTGTTCTTGCATGTGCCCCCAATGACCAGCGCCTTGGAGGAACTCAGTTGTCGCTGTTTAACCCTCGCAGTGATCTGAAGCACATGACACCTAATATTGTGAGATGACAAGAAACCTTTTTTAGATTTCTCATTAGAGCTACAGCCTTGTACAACACAGCCTGCACGATATGTAGACGATAGCCAATGCAGTCGTGTCTGCTGGAGTCTGGTCACATGCATGGACGAACTGATCTTCCGTGTCATGCAGGGATCGTCCAGGCACCGGCGTCTGTACAACACTACTCCAGTACTATCGCTTGTCTCTCTCTTCTATTAACTCACTCGACTTGCGGGGCCGGGGAGTGTGCCTGTGGTCGGTTCTCAATTGCGGTCCCACATGTGTGTGCAAATGCAATATGACGCGTGTTCCATTCGGAGAGCGGCGTCCCAGACCGACCGATCGTCTGGGGTGCGACGCGAATGCGATGGGCATGCTCTATACTCCGTACATGTGTACCGCCATTTTCTCGAGGCTTTGCTCCATGGCGCAATCTATGGATAAAAAATTATACTCCCTCCATTCCTAAATATATGTCTTTTTAGACATTTCAAATGGACTACAACATACAGATGTATATAGACATAATTTAGAGTGTAGATTCACTCATTTTGCTTTGTATGTAGTCACTTATTGGAATCTCTAAAAAGACTTACATTTGGGAACAGAGGGAGTACTATTTAAAAGTCGAGGGCGGGGATTTTCCCGCGCGATAGGCGGGGCAGTTCCGCCTAGTCGGTTCGACAGACATGCGAGAAGATGAGGGAGTAGGCTGCTCCAAACGTAGGGCTGTGCGATTTGACAACGAGTTACTGCTAGACAGGTGGGGCCCCATGATTTGACTTGCCATTATCATTTTAACTGCGGCGCTACGACCGGCGTAAGTCTCCCGATTCCTGACCACCTCCACGGTATATAGGTGCCTCTCCCAATGATCCACCATGTAGAGCATGGTTTGTATAGCCAGCTGCTGGTGCTGCATGAGTATATAAACATGCCATGTCAGCAAAAGTTAGTAGTATTATTTATTAGTCATACAATAGGGTTGGCTATATGGTTAGCTATATGGTTTTTCTCACTTTTCTCTATCTATCTCCTTGTATTAAACGCTTTTGTCTAGGAGCATGTGTAGAGGTTGGCTCTTGCATGAGAGCCCACTCATCCACTTTTTCCTTGCCTCTCTCCTCCACATATGCAAAAATGCCATGTAAGCGGGCTTATAGCCCACTATTGTACTTGCTCGTACAGGTGATAAGCCTGCCACATAGGCATAAAGTCTGATGTGGCAAGTTAATTAAGAAGAGAGAGAGACTAGTTTGGTGACCCCAGGAAGAAATGGTGCTAAGTGCGTGTACCTAGGTGAAAAGACAATTTTGAGTCTATAGCTAATTAAATGGAACAAGCTTAGCAACAAAAAACTAAGCACCTATGCATTGGGGACTTGAGTTTCTAAAACATTTAATGCCCTTAGCACTAAGCACCATTTCATTGGAAGAGGTCACTCCTTGGCAAATGCAATAAATACTATGAAGAAAGAGATAGAGAGAAGTAAAAGTAAAAAAAATACTCTTATAGCCAACATTATAGCTAACCTTGTTGTACGAGTGACTAAGTGATGACTATGTATGACATACCAACATCAGATAGCCTAACGCACCGTGTGAAATCTCCAAGGAAGTGGCCGCATGAGCGAGACGACGGTCGTGGTAGGCGCGACCATGATACGGGCTGCTGGCAGCCCTTGCATCCGAGATCGAACGGACGCATGCTAAGTTGCTGAAACTTCGCAGAATAACCCTCCAGGATAGGATATTCACCCATAGGTCTAGAATCACGCCATGCAACCGTTCGATCTCAGATCCAAAGGCTCCCGGAAGCTCGTATCATGGGAGCATGGCAAACATCATAGCACGTGTAATTTTCAAGACGCTTGACGTGCGAACACGTAGATGCATGAAGCCATTTAATGGGGCGTCAAGTAGACATGACACCTAATTGGGCCCCCATAGTACTGTGCATGAATCCATTTATCCACCAGGCAAGCCACTACCCTGCCGTTCGCATGCCCCACTCAACATTTTTACAATCGAAAAACCGCTAGCAGTTCGCTCCTACTCGTCCCCGAATGTCCTTTAACATTATGGTAGTCCGCTCTTAGTCGTCTCGTCCTTTCACATTACGGCAGTTCCACTAATCCTAACCCTCCTCCCAAAACCATGGCGTCCCAAATCTCCATGATCGGCGGTGCGTACAAGGTTAGAACCATCACCGGCGATGAGTTCGACGTCATCTACACCCGTTCTTCCGCGACGGTGAAAGGATGCCTTGCTCACTTCAGAAGCATGTTCGAAAAGTCAAATGATGAGTGGGTCGCTGGGCAAGATGTTGAGTACACCACAGCCTTGGACAAAGAGAAGAATCTAAAGGAGGAAGAGAAGATGAAGCCCGCCGAGATACAGGTTTAATTTGCATGCTGTAGGATCGAAAGTATGTCTAGAGGGGGGGTGATTAGACTACTTGACCAAATAAAAATCTAGCCTTTTCCCAATTTTAAGTCTTGGCAGATTTTAGCAACTTAGCACAAGTCAAGCAATCAACCTACACATGCAATTCTAAGAGTATAGTAGTGGAATGTAAATCATTGCATATGAAGGTAATGATGAGGAGTTTGGAGGGAGCAAATGCAATGTAGACACGGAGATTTTTGGCGTGGTTCTGATAGGTGATGCTATCGTACATCCACGTTGATGGAAACTTCAACCCACGAAGGGAAACGGCTACACGAGTTCACGGAGGGCTCCACTCACGAAGGGTCCACGAAGAAGCAACCTTGTCTATCCCACCATGGCCATGGCCCACGAAGGACTTTCCTCACTTGGGTAGATTTTCACGAAGTAGGCGATCTCCTTGCCCTTACAAACTCCTTGGTTCAACTCCACAATCTTGACGGAGGCTCCCAAGTGACACCTAACCAATCTAGGAGACACCACTCTCCAAAAGGTAATAGATGGTGTGTTGATGATGAACTCCTTGCTCTTGTGATTCAAATGATAGTCTCCCCAACACCCAACTCTCTCTCATAGATTTGGATATGGTGGAAAGATGATTTGAGTGGAAAGCGACTTGGGAAAGGCTAGAGATCAAGATTCTTGTGGTAGGATTGGAATATCTCGGTCTCAACACAGGAGTAGGTGGTTCTCTCTCAGGAAATGAATGCTAGAAGTGTAGGCACGTTCTGATGGCTCTCTCCATGAATGGAGGATGGGTGGAGGGGTATATATAGCCTCCACACAAAATCTAACCGTTACACACAATTTAACAAACTTGGTGGGACCGAATAGTGAAACTCGGTCAGACCGATATGGTTCAAAATGTGAACGTTAGGCTTTTCGGTGGGACCGACATGATCAACTCGGTGGGACCGATGTGTTAGGGTTAGGGCATAATGTAATCTCGGTGAGACCGATCACATGAACTTCGTGAGAACGATTTCTGTAATATGCAAATAGAGAGTTGCTCAAGCAAACTCGATGGGACCGATCGCTCATTTCAGTGAGACCGAAACATTACGAAGAGGAAACAGAGAGTCTGCCTTGCGAACTCGGTGGGACCGATCGCTCATCTCGGTTAGACCGAAACATTATGAAGGGAAACAAAGAGTTAGCAATCCCATCTCGGTGAGACCGAGATCCCTATCGGTCAGACCGAAATGATTAGGGTTTCTGGCTATGGCAATGTCAAATGAACTCGGTGGCGCCGGATATATCAATCGGTGGGGCAGAGTTTGACTTTTGGTTTGGGACATATGTGGATATGAGAAAGTGTTTGAGGGCTTTTGGAGCATATCACCAAGCATTTTGAGCAAACAAGCCATTAAGCAACACCTCATCCCCTTTTAATTGTATTGGCTTCTCCTATGGACTCAATGTGATCTTGGATCACTAAAATGAAAATGTAGAGTCTTGAGCTTGTGCCAATGTGTGTCCTTAGTATTTTGAGGGGTCCACATTCCTAGTTCATGCCATGCCAATCATTGAACTTTCTGAAATGATTAATTTGAAACATTATTAGTCCAATGAGCTATATGTTGTTAAGAATTACCAAAACCACCCAGGGATTAGTGGCACTTTCAATCTCCCCCTTTTTGGTAATTGATGACAACATATAGATCAAAGCTTCGACAAATGATAATAAGAATGAAATACTTCGTCACTTTGAGAAGTATGTGATAAGCAAGAGCTCCCCCTAAATTTTTGCATTATTTAAAATTTGCTTTTGAATGCAAATGCACAATCGATTAGATCATGGGTTACTCTTCCATGTCACATACATCTTAGTGGAGCGCTCAAAATGATAGTATATGAAATATGCACCCATCACCAAGGCAAGATGTGAATGATCATACATAAGAGATAAATAATATTACCATCCAAGCAAGCAAACAAATAAGTGGCAAAGCAAACAAGATAGCAAAAAGAAGCAAAGCTCTCTCTCTCTCTCGAAGCCTATGATCTATACACTTTCTCCCCCTTTGGCAACAAGTTACAAAAAATCTTGAAAATGCATAGTGCTATGCGGCTCTCTAAGGTTGATCTTCGGGAGGAGGCGTGGAGAGGAGTCCTGCGACAAATGCTTCTGGAGAGGTTGTAGGAGCTGGTGGAGTTGCAACTGGAGGGGCAACTGGAGCTGTGGCTGCAGGTGCTGAAGTAGTAGCTCTAGTGTCTGTCACTAGCACGGCTACAGATCTCTATGCCCTAGGCACTCTCTGAAAAACTTCGGTGGTAGCTTTCCCTTTCCTCTCTTCAGCTTCATCCTGGAGCTGCTCAACTGTTGTTTGCATTTCTGTGACCTTCAAGTCTAGATCATAAAACTTTGTTTCAATGATCCTTTCAAGGCTCTCTTGATTCTGAGTCCGGGTGGCCAATCCTTTCTCAATCCTCAAAGTGGCTTGAATAAGATAGCCAAGTTGATCTTGTTTTGACTTGAGAAAAACTTGTGAAGCTTCTTCAGCACTTGGCATCTTGGATGCCTTCTCAGCTTTTGCCTTCTCCCTCTTCTCTTGAGCCTCAACTGAAGTTGGTTCTTTAGCATCCATGACAACTGTGTTGTCCTCAAAGTCAGGCCTCAAGGGAAGGTGCTCTTTGTCCAACAAGTATATGCCTTTGCCCATCTTGGAGTTGATGAGCATCTGAATATGTGGAGCATACCCACATGATCTCTTTTGGTCTGCTACTGTTCTCTTGATGGTTTCAACAATTAAACTCATCACTTTGAATTTCTGGGGCACATCAAACATATGAAGCAAGTTGATGGAGTGGCCTCTGATCATACTGTGATCCCCTGATTTGGGCAGCAAGGTGTGCCTCAAAATGGTGTTCATGGTGGCCAGTCTAGACAACAGATAATACACCGAGCCTAGCTTGTGTGTCTCCAAGGCCTTGTCAGGTATTTCCTTGTACATATTGGCCATGGAGTTGTGATCTTTCCTAGGTTTAGCATAGACATCAACGTCATCCTCATGCTCTTCAGGGGCACTGATCAGCTTGGCCCACTCAGCAACAATAGACTGATATCTTGTTCCTTCGGTCATCCATACAATTCTTCCATCGGGGTAGAAATGAGCAGTAGAGTAAAACTGCATAATGAGCTCATCATTCCACTTGGTCAACTTTTGACCCACAAAGGTGTCTACTCCATTGAGTCTTAGGATCTCATGCACTCCAGGGAAATGATCTTCATTGTTGTCAATGTACTTCGAATGAACCCACTTCATGTCACACACTATGGGCTCCTTATCCAGAAGGACAGTCTCATAGAAGTCCTACTGTTCCTTGGTGTGAAATCTGTAATCCACAGCAGTTCTCCTTCTTGCAGCATAAGGGTCAGATTGTCTCCACAATATGAGACCTGCATCCTTTCTCTCCTTCATGTTTTTAGCCACTGGGTGATTGTCAGCATGATCAGGGATCTTGGGCTTCAACTTTCTGAGCACTTGGGCTTCATCATCTTCTTCTTCTATTTCAGGCACTAGGCCTTGTTCTTTTCAGCAGCTGGTATATTTCTGGTGCTCCTCTTTGGTGCAGACTTGGTGGCTGGAGCGGTAGCTTTGGGGGCAGTCTTGGGCTTTGAAGGAGTAGCCACAGACTTGATGGCATCCCACATCAGCTTTTGAGTTTTAGGTGCTAGTGCAGCATCCTCTTCTTCATCTTCTTCCACATCCTCAGTTGGGTCTTTCATCATAGAGGATCTGCCAATTACTCTGGCCATGGTTTTCTTGACCCTTTCCTTTCTCTTCTTGTCCTCACCAGCCTCTTTTGGTTCAAGTGAACTCAATGGTTTCCTGTGTTGATGCTCTGGCTTTTGACATGGGCACTCTCTTGGAAGGAGCCTTCTTGTTCAGACCAGGCTTTGTTGAAGCAGCTGTGCCAAATTCCTTCTTGACAACTTTCTTCTTGGAGCTGACTTCTTCCTCAGCAGCTACATAATCTTCATCCTCTGAGTCTGAGTTTCTCTTCTTCTTTGTTCTTGTTGCTGCCTTGGGCAAGTTGCTTGGGGTGCTTCTGCTTCCATCATCATAGATGTCAGAGGGACTAGTGCCCTCACTCAGGTTATCTTGCTCTTCAGACTTGTTCTGGCTATCACTTTGATCAGACATTTCTGACACTGCAAACTAAACGCTGACCCTATGAATAGATGTAGATGAGATAGAGTGGATGAGAATCACAAAGTGCTAAGATTTTGCAAAACAATTGAGTCAAAAACTTAGTTTTAGTTTTCCACAGAAAGCATTTCGGAGCTACCGATTTATTAAACTCGGTGACACCGAAGCAACTTTGGAGTCTAAACTGGTGAAATCGGTCAGACCGAGACACAGTTCGGTGACTCCGAGATTGCTAGGGTTTCACTGAGAGTTGAACTCAGTCACACCGATTTGCAAGTTTCGGTCAGACCAAAAGTTGCAAGTGCAATGGCATCGGCCATATTGGTGAGACTGATTTCTACAACTCGGTCGGTCCGAGATGAGTTCGGCGGAAACCTAACCCTAAATTTTCAAATCAAATCTAATCTAAAGGAAGTTTTTATTTGATAGAAGTATCTCAAACATGGTAAGAATCATGTCATTGACTTTGTGCTAAGAATTGGAGGTAAAGATTGCACAAAAGATAGAGCTCATACCCTAACTTGGCGATTAGCTCGCTACAGCGGCAACGGCGGTGAAGATTCCCATTGACGGTGACGGAGACCAGTGGCAGTGGGTCACTGGCGATGAGACGATGATCCGGAGACCCGAGCCGGCAGAGCAGGATACGCGCGTGCGAAGGTTTTTGTAGAAATTTCCAAAAATTGACCCATGGGTATTTATATCCTAACCCTGTCGGTGTGACCGAGTGGAACGACTCGGTGTGACCGAGTGGAACGACCCGTTGGCACCAAGATGCAGAATCGCAAGCAGTTGCAGCAACCCGATGTGACTGAACTGTTCTAATCGGTTGCACTGAGATTGAAAACCTAGATCAACTCAAGGAACTCGGTATGACTGAAAGGAATGAATCGGTTAGACCAAAGTACACAGAGAGGTTTTGGAAGTTTAAGTCTATGACGAATCGGTGACTCCGAGTGCTCCTCACCCAGAGGGTTCGAATCTGACTTGATCAAACTTGTGATGTAGATGAATAGAGTTTGAGACGAGAAAAGCATAGATAGCTAGAGGAAGTTCTTAGGCATTCGTATGCATCCATTTGGGAGAAAAAGAAAGCCAAACAATCAAAGCAACAAATGGATGTCCTCGAATGAGAAAAATATGCAGTCAACATGCTCACACAATAAGATGGCAAATGAAATATGTGACAAAGCATGCACAAACACTCTAGCATCTATCAAGAAATTGGCGATGACTAGGTCATCTATATATGAGTATATTGACATAGGAGTCAAATGCGAACATTTGATCATAGGTCATACTCATTGTTTAAGCGCAAGTGGGGTTACCACTTTTATATAAAGCATTGTTGTGTTCACACCATTAGAGTTGCTTTAGCTCAATTCTTAGAGTAAAGCTCCCCCTAGATGTGATATCCCCCTTAAGAGGGATGACCTAACCTTGGGTTTTGTCGATGATGACTTCATGTAGATGTTGAAGATGTGAATGTTCAATGTTGATGTAGATCATTTGGAGCAATCCATTGGAGTGAGTTGCACTTTCAATACCTACATGGGTTAGTCCCACAAGGAACAAACAAGGATATCCATAGACATAGTGTGAAGTACACACAAGATGATGTCCATTAAAGCATTAGGTTACCTTGTCCCTTGTCTTACCAACAAGAGGGTTTGTGACTCCTTGAACTAGTGCAAGATGTGGAAGTTGTTTGCACTTGTTCTCGCCAAAATGATATGAGTGAAGTATGTTGGCGGAGACACCCTCAAGAACTCTCTAGTTCTTCTTCTTCGGAATCCACATGAACTTGATGGGAATCCTAGGAGTTGTAGTCGTACTTGATGAAGTAGAACTTGATGTAGTCTTGGGAACCCACTTGACCAAGGCCTTAGTAGCTTCTTCAAATGTATTAATCTCCTCTTGAAGCTTGTCCTTGCCTTTTTTCTTGTGTTCTTGTGGTGGAAGATCATCTTGAGCTTGTGTCCCCTCGAAGGAAGTAGGATCATACTTCTCTTGTTGAGGAAAAAACTTCATCTTAGGGGTATTGATCTTCTTCCCACTCAACCCCATTGGCATCAAACTTTCGTTCAAAACCAACACCTCGATTCTTCCGGTGCCTTCCTTGCTTGCATACAATTTTGTCAAATTACTTACTTTTGGCAAGGCTCTTGTAAACACCTTTCTCTTTGGGCCTTTAGCCATGAAGCATCTTCCAATCCCTTCATTTGGTGAGCCAAATATGTCATAGGAGTTGGTTGACACAAGTGCTAGACCGGCAACACCTTCATCTTGAGTATATTTAGAGTCGGAGTGATAACTTCTCTCGGAGTGATGGTCGGAGTCAGAACCGGATACCCATTCACCAACGTGAGCTTGATGTCTTTGTTTTGTATAGCTCCTTGATGACTTGTCCTTCCTTTCTGAATCCTTGCTTCTGCAAGAGGTTCTTCATTCGTAACGATCATCTCTACTCCTTCTCTCCCTTGGAGGTGATTCCTCTCTTCTGCTTCTCCTTTTAGGTGAGTCTTCTCTTCTTTTGTAGGGAGTTGTACACTCATTGGAGTAGTGTCCGGGTCTTCCACAATTGTAGCAATTACGCTCACGACTAGAAGATCTTTTGTCATTCTAGGACCTTGACTTGGAACTTCTTTCTTTGCTTCTACTCTTGTAGAACTTGTTGAAGTTCTTCACCATTAGGCTCAATTCTTAATTGAAGGCTTGTTTCTCACTTGATGCTGTAGGAGCATCACATGAGGCTTTGTAAGCACCACTTGACTTGTTATGAAGCTCTTCTTTATCCTTGAGTGACATCTCATGAGCAACAATTCTTCCAATGACTTCGGTTGGCTTGAGATCTTTGTAATTGGGCATCATTTGGATCAAGGTGCACACGGTATCATATTTTCCATCCAAGGCTCTTAGGATCTTCTTGATGGTGAATCTGTCGGTCATCTCTTCACTTCCTAAGACGGCAATCTCATTTGTGATGAGAGCAATCCTAAAGTACATTTCAGCGACACCTTCACCATCCTTCATTTTGAACTTGTCAAGCTGACTTTGAAGCACATCCAATTTGGATTCCTTGACGGAGTCGGTACCTTCATGCATATCAATCAAAGTATCCCAAATTTCCTTTGCATTCTCAAGACAGCTGATTTTGTTGAATTATTCGGGGCACAATCCGTTGAAGAGGATATTGCAAGCTTGAGCATTGTATTGCAACATCTTCAATTCTTCCGTGGTGGCTTCACGATTAGGTTCTCTCCCATCGAAGAATTCCCCTTGCAAGACAATACACACAATAGCCCAAACGGCGGGGTTATGTCCAAGAATATGCATTTTTATCTGATGCTTCCAACTAGCAAAATTAGTACCATCAAAGTAAGGACCTCTACGGTGGTAATTTCCCTCACCAGACGCCATACTCTCCTAGGTTGTGAAACCAAGGCTATGATCACCAAAGCTATGGAAATCAAGGAAAATGGAGACCAAAGCTCTGATACCACTTGTAGGATCGAAAGTATGTCTAGAGGGGGTGATTAGACTACTTGACCAAACAAAAATCTAGCCTTTTCCCAATTTTAACTCTTGGCAGATTTTAGCAACTTAGCACAAGTCAAGCAATCAAACTACACATGCAATTCTAAGAGTATAGCAGTGGAATGTAAATCATTGCATATGAAGGTAAAGGGGAGGAGTTTGGAGGGAGCAAACGCAATGTAGACACAGAGATTTTTGGTGTGGTTTCGATAGATGGTGCTATCGTACATCCACATTGATGGAGACTTCAACCCACGAAGGGTAATGGCTGCGCGAGTCCATGGAGGGCTCCACCCACGAAGGGTCCACGAAGAAGCAACCTTGTCTATCCCACCATGGCCATCGCCCATGAAGGACTTGCCTCACTTGGGTAGATCTTCATGATGTAGGCGATCTCCTTGCCCTTACAAACTCCTTGGTTCAACTCCACAATCTTGACGGAGGCTCCCAAGTGACACCTAACCAATCTAGGAGACACCACTCTCCAAAAGGTAATAGATGGTGTGTTGATGATGAACTCCTTGCTCTTGTGGAAAGATGATTTGAGTGGAAAGCGACTTGGGGAAGGCTATAGATCAAGAATCTTGTGGTAGGATTGGAATATATTGGTCTCAACACATGAGTAGGTGGTTCTCTCTCAGAAAATGAATGCTGGAAGTGTACACACATTCTGATGGCTCTCTCCATGAATGGAGGATGCGTGGAGGGGTATATATAGCCTACACACAAAATCTAACCATTAGACACAATTTACCAAACTCGGTGGGACCGAATAGTGAAACTCGGTCAGACCGATATGGTTCAAAATGTGAACGTTAGGCTCTTCGGTGGGACCGACATGATCAACTTGGTGGGACCGCTGTGTTAGGGTTAGGGCATAACGTAATCTCAGTGAGACCGATCACATGAACTCGGTGAGGCCGATTTCTATAATAGGCAAAGAGAGAGTTGGTCAGGCAAACTCGGTGGAACCGATCGCTCATTTCGGTGAGACCGAAATTACGAAGAGGAAACAGAGAGTTTGCATTGTGAACTCGGTGGGAATGATCGCTCATCTCGGTTGGACCAAAACATTACAAAGGGAAACAGAGTTAGCAATCCCATCTCGGTTAGACCGAGATCCCTATTGGTGAGACCGAACTGATTAGGGTTTCTGGCTATGGCTATGTGAAATGACTCGGTGGCACCGTATAGATCAATCGGTGGGGCCGAGTTTGACTTTTGGTTTGGGACATATGTGGATATGATAAAGTGGTTGAGGGCTTTTGGAGCATATCACTAAGCATTTTGAGCAAGCAAGCCATTAAGCAACACCTCATCCCCTTTTAATAGTGTTGGCTTTTCCTATGGACTCAATGTGATCTTGGATCACTAAAATGAAAATGTAGAGTCTTGAGCCTGCGCCAATATGTGTCCTTAGCATTTTGAGGGGTCCACATTCCTAGTCCATGCCATGCCAATCATTGAACTTTCTCAAATGATTAACTTGAAACATTATTATTCCAATGAGCTATATGTTGTTAAGAATTACCAAAACCACCCAGTGATTAGTTACACTTTCACAGCATAACTTATGCTTGTTCTACCACATATGCCATGCCGACATTAAGTGCGAGGAATTTAAGAACTTCCTCACGGGCACCCTAGTCAAATTCGTTACTATAGACTTTCGAACGACAGAACAATCCTGGGTCGGATAGGCCTCGTTGTAGGCGAGCCCTTCAACCTCTAGAAGGATGGGCTGGTGCCCTCCCGTGATCAGCCTTCAGTGCTGACCCTGGCAGGAGCCATGGTTCATCCTTCGTACGGTAACGTAAAGAAACCTCCGCACAAGTTTCATCATCATGCATGGCAGTGGAATGTACTAGATATAGACCACATCCAGTACGTTGCAATGGATGCCTACCTTTGTTTCAATATCTACAAGGGTTGGATGAAGAGCAAGAGCCAAGTGTGCAGTTCAAGCAAAGAAGTATCGGCCAAGAGGAAGAGGGACAAGGACGAAGTCGAGCACGTGGACGAGGAGTCCGAGTAAGGTGGCAGTGTTGTTGCTCATGGTGGTTCTAATCCAGTGTCTACCGGATTAGTTGCTTAGTTTAATTTCAGGGGTGTGTTGTGCTGAGCCCCCAACAGACTATGTTATGTTCCTTCTCGTTACTTTAACTCTTCAGTGCGTACATACTAGTATTTCTTACAGTTCATCTTTTAGTTGGTATAGTGCTACCACTCATTTCTTCACATTATATACGTACAATATATATGGCCAGCATCATATAGCCAGCAGTTTAGTTGTCAAAGAATTTCAGGGTGCTTAGTTTTATTTGAGGGGTGTATTGTGCTGGACACCATTATTGTGACTCAAATCTCTTTTGCCATGTTATAATGACATAAATACCTATGGACCAACATGCCAGCTCTCCCTCTATCTCACTACAGTACAATAAAGTGTGGGGCCTACTTGATCCCAACAACGTTCTTATTTTCCTGTAAAATTATTCTCTTGGTTACTCCTGACAAGTGGGGCCACACTTATCATTGTGAGAATCGGCTTATTTTTGTCATATAACATGGTCAACGGGTTTGATGTGAAAATAACAATGTCTAATGGCATTTTTGAGAAAACATCTAACGGGACGATGGCATTTTTGAGATATCTAATTGCATTTTTGAGCAAGCATCTCACTGATCGATGGCATTTTTGAGTAGTTGTAACTTCTAATGGCAAAACTGAGTAGTGATACACAACTAGTGGCATAAATAATAAGAACCCAAGAATTAAATAGGTATGCTAATTTCTTTAATAGAATTTAGCACCCCATTTAAGCACGTACTAGCTTTTTTAATAGTACTATATGCATAATTTGGCGACGAGCGCTCTCTATATGTACCACCTTTTTTTTTTAATTTCATATTGTTAGTTTTGCTCCATGGCGCAATCCATCGATACTACTACTGTACAAAAGTATACATTTTTTAAAAGGCTAGAGGGCGGGGCAGTCTCGCTTGGTCAGTTTCACGAGAGGCGAGGGCCTTTGTCATTTGACGGCTCATTACTGCTGGAAGGCGGGGCCTTGTGATTTGACTACTCATATAAATGTTGTCGACGACCTGAGGAGGAGCAAAGAACCATGCAGTATACTCATGTTTTCTACTGGAGTACTAGTACGATGGAGGAGCACGAAACGCGGCAGCCCAGTGCCATATGGTGGTAAAAATGATATAATTTTCTAGTCATCGATCCCATGGCACCGCTCATGCATTGTTCTATTCATGCCTCGCAGAGAATGTGACACGTGCGGTGAAACACCCGAAGAAAAAGAAGAAACACAGGAGCAAAATAAGAAGGAAGATTATCACCCCCAAAAAAGAAGGAAGACACACACACAAGTCTGGGGCGCTACTCTCTACTACATGAAGGGTTGCTGTCCGCGGAGTTGTAACTGCTTCTTCATCGCCTCCACGACCTCCATCTCCTTGTGCATCTCCTCCGCCATCTTCTTCATTCTATCCATGACCCGGAATTTCTCGACACGAGCCTTCATCATCTGTTCCACGGCCGCATTACGTACCATGACAGCAACCGGGTGCTCGATGTGGAGCTTCGCCAACTCCTCCTTCTGTTCCATGACGAGGGCCTGCAGCATCTTCATCGAGGAACTACTCTTCTCATGCAACTTCTTCCAGCCAGCGTTCTCCTCCTTCAGCACGTCGAGCTCGTGGCAGAGCTTCGCCTTGTCCTCTTGAAGTTGCAGGATTTTGCCGGTCACCTTCTTATCTGACACAATGCTCTTCTTCAGCAACATCACCAAGCCGGCGGTCAACTCCCCCTGCTCATTGAGCTCAGAGAGCATGTCCTCGAGGCTCTCTTTCAGCAGCTCCACCAAGCCGTGATACGTCTCCAACGTATCTATAATTTTTGATTGTTCCATGCTATTATATTATCAATCTTGGATGTTTTATATGCATTTATATGCTATTTTATATGTTTTTTGGGACTAACCTATTAACCTAGAGCCCAGTGCCAATTTCGGTTTTTTCCTTGTTTTTAAGTTTTGCAGAAAAGGAATACCAAATGGAGTCCAATTGACGTGCCAATTTTGGATGATTTTTTATGGACCAAAAGAAGCCCCCAGAGTAAAAGAGTTGGGCCAGAAGAGTCCCGGGCCATCCACGAGGGTGGGGGCGTGCCCTACCCCCTGGGCGTGGCCCCCTATCTCGTGGACGACTCGGAGACCCCCCCCCCTGACGTGAGACCTACGCCAAAAATTCCTATAAATACAGAAACCTCCAGAAAATAACCTAGATCTGGAGTTCTGCCGCCGCAAGCCTCTGTAGCCACCAAAAACCAATTGGGACCCTGTTCCGGCACCCTGCCGGAGGGGGGATCCCTCACCGGTGGCCATCTTCATCATCCCGGCGCTCTCCATGACGAGGAGGGAGTAGTTCACCCTCGGGGCTGAGGGTATGTACCAGTAGCTATGTGTTTGATCTCTCTCTCTCTCTCAATCTCTCTCTCTCTCATGTTCTTGATATGGCACGATCTTGATGTATCGCGAGCTTTGCAATTATAGTTGGAGCTTATGATGTTTCTCCCCCTCTACTCTCTTGTAATGGATTGAGTTTTCCCTTCTAAGTTATCTTATCAGATTGAGTCTTTAAGGATTTGAGAACACTTGATGTATGTCTTGCGTGGGATACCCGTGGTGACAATGGGGTATTCTATTGACTCACTTGATGTATGTTTTGGTGATCAACTTGCGGGTTCCGTACCTTGCGAATCTATGCATAGGGGTTGGCACATATTTTCGTCTTGACTCTCCGGTAGAAACTTTGGGGCACTCTTTGAAGTTCTTTGTGTTGGTTGAATAGATGAATCTGAGATTGTGTGATGCATATCGTATAATCATACCTGTGGATACTTGTGGTGACAATGGAGTATCTAGGTGACATTAGGGTTTTGGTTGATGTGTGTCTTAAGGTGTTATTCTAGGATAGATCGAACGGAAAGAATAAATTCGTGTTATTTTACTACGGACTCTTGAATAGATCAATCAGAAAGGATAACTTTGAGGTGGTTTCGTACCCTACAATAATCTCTTCGTTTGTTCTTCACTATTAGTGACTTTGGAGTGACTTTTTGTTGCATTTGAGGGATATTTATATGACCCAATTATGTTATTATTGTTGAGAGAACTTGCACTAGTGAAAGTATGAACCCTAGGCCTTGTTTCGAAGCATTGCAATACCGTTTTCGCTCACTTTTATCATTAGTTACCTTGCTTTTTTATATTTTCAGATTACAAAAACCTATATCTACCATCCATATTGAACTTGTATGTCGGTGTACAAAAGTAGGGGCTCTCCTTTTGACCCTTTTACTTGTGCATGGGCAGTCAGCAGCGTGAGGTCCATATCCTCCAGCAAGCTCTCCAGCGCGGTGTCGAAGTCGAGGGAGGGGTTCCAGTACGCCACCTTGGTGAGAACCTTGGTCATGGTGCCCCGGCAAAGCCTCCGGGCCTCGTTGGCCAGGAAAGTCGCCCTGGTGCAGCGGAACTTCTCCAGGGCCCCAAGAACACCCTCGAAGAACAGGGTCAGCTTGGCGTTGGGGCTCACGTTGCGCTCCGAGGTGTACTTCACATTTGGCATCCCCAAGGTGGCCAGCTATGTGATGATCCTGCCGGCGACATCTTCGAGGCGGCCGATCCAGCGGTTCTCACCCTGCACAAAATCTCTGTGGTTGGCGGCTTCATTCTTCCGCTGCTGCTTCTCAGCCTCCAGATCCTTGACCAGGGTCTCCTCCCAGGCCTTGGCCTCTGAGAGTGTCTCCTCAAGACCCTCCAGCTTCCGCTTCAGGTCTTTGATGGAGTCGTTGGCCTTGGAGAGCTACTCAGCCTTGCCAAGGACTGCGCCCTGCTGAAGGAAATATGCCCTAGAGGCAATAATAAAGTTATTATTTATTTCCTTATATCATGATAAATGTTTATTATTCATTCTAGAATTGTATTAACCGGAAACATAATACTTGTGTGAATACATAGACAAACACAGTGTCACTAGTATGCCTCTACTTGACTAGCTCGTTGATCAAAGATGGTTATGTTTCCTAGCCATTGACATGAGTTGTCATTTGATTAATAGGATCACATCATTAGGAAAATGATGTGATTGACTTGACCCATTCCGTTAGCTTAGCACACGATCGTTTAGTATTCTGCTATTGCTTTCTTCATGACTTATACATGTTTTTATGACTATGAGATTATGCAACTCCTGTTTACCGGAGGAACACTTTGTGTGCTACCAAACGTCACAATGTAACTGGGTGATTATAAAGGTGCTCTACAAGTGTCTCCGAAGGTATTTGTTGGGTTGGCGTATTTCACGATTAGGATTTGTCACTCCGATTGTCGGAGAGGTATCTCTGGGCCCACTCGGTAATGCACATCACTTAAGCCTTGCAAGCATTGCAACTAATGAGTTAGTTGCGGGATGATGTATTACAGAACGAGTAAAGAGACTTGCCGGTAACGAGATTGAACTAGGCATTGAGATACCGACGATCGAATCTCGGGCAAGTAACATACCGATGAAAAAGGGAACAACGTATGTTGTTATGCGGTCTGACTAATAAAGATCTTCGTAGAATATGTGGGAGCCAATATGAGCATCCAGGTTCCGATATTGGTTATTGACCGCAGACGTGTCTCGGTCATGTCTACATAGTTCTCGAACCCGTAGGGTCCGCATGCTTAAAGTTTCGATAACAGTTATATTATGAGTTTATATGTTTTGATGTACCGAAGGTTGTTCATAGTCCCGGATGTAATCACGGACATGACGAGGAGTCTCAAAATGGTCGAGACATGAAGATTGATATATTGGACGACTATATTCGGACACCGGAATGGTTCCGGGGGTTATCGGATATATACCGGAGTACCGGGGGATTACCGGAACCCCCTCGGGGGATTAATGGGCCTACATGGGCCTTAGTGGAGAAGAGGAGGGGCGGCCAGGGCAGGCTGTGCGCCCCCTCCCCCTCTAGTCCGAATTGGACAAGAAGGGGGGGCGGCGCCCCCCTTTCCTTCTTCTCCTGCTCCTCTTTCCCCCCTTCTCCTAATCCAACAAGGAAAGGAGGGAGTCCTACTCCCGGTGGGAGTAGGACTCCTCCTGGCGCGCCCCTCTCCTGGCCGGCCGCCTCTCCCCCCCTTGCCCCTTTATATATAGGGGCAGGGGGCACCCCAAAGACACAACAATTGATCTCTTGATCTTTTAGCCATGTGCGGTGCCCCCCTCCACCATAATCCACCTCGATAATATTGTAGCGGTGCTTAGGCGAAGCTCTGCGTCGGTAGAACATCATCGTCGTCACCACGTCGGCATGCTGACGAAACTCTCCCTCAACACTCGGCTGGATCGGAGTTCGAGGGACGTCATCGGGCTGAACGTGTGCTGAACTCGGAGGTGTCGTCCGTTCGGTACTTGATCGGTCGGATCATGAAGACGTATGACTACATTAACCGCGTTGTACTAACGCTTCCGCTTTCGGTCTACGAGGGTACGTGGACAACACTCTCCCCTCTCATTGCTATGCATCACCATGATCTCGCGTGCGCGTAGGAAATTTTTTGAAATTACTACGTTCCCCAACGGTGGTATCAGAGCCAGATTTTATGCGTAGATGTCATATGCACGAGTAGAACACAAGTCAGTTGTGGGCGATATAAGTCATACTGCTTACCAGCATGTCATACTTTGGTTCGGCGGTATTGTTGGATGAAGCGGCCCGGACCAACATTACGCGTACGCTTACGCGAGACTGGTTCTACCGACGTGCTTTGCACACAAGTGGCTGGCGGGTGTCAGTTTCTCCAACTTTAGTTGAACCGAGTGTGGCTACGCCCGGTCCTTGCGAAGGTTAAAACAGCACCAACTTGACAAACTATCGTTGTGGTTTTTGATGCGTAGGTAAGAACGGTTCTTGCTAAGCCCGTAGCAGCCATGTAAAATTTGCAACAACAAAGTAGAGGACGTCTAACTTGTTTTTGCAGGGCATGTTGTGATGTGATATGGTCAAGGCATGATGCTAAATTTTATTGTATGAGATGATCATGTTTTGTAACCAAGTTATCGGCAACTGGCAGGAGCCATATGGTTGTCGCCTTATTGTATGCAATGCAATCGCCCTGTAACACTTTACTTTATCACTAAGCGGTAGCGATAGTCGTAGAAGCATAAGATTGGCGAGACGACAACGATGCTACGATGGAGATCAAGGTGTCGCGCCGGTGATGATGGTGGTCATGACGATGCTTCGGAGATGGAGATCACAAGCACAAGATGATGATGGCCATATCATATCACTTATATTGATTGCATGTGATGTTTATCTTTTTATGCATCTTATCTTGCTTTGACTGACGGTAGCATTTTAAGATGATCTCTCACTAAATTATCAAAGTATAAGTGTTCTCCCTGAGTATGCACCATTGCGAAAGTTCTTCGTGCTGAGACACCACGTGATGATCGGGTGTGATAGGCTCTCCGTTCAAATACAACGGGTGGAAAACAGTTGCACACGCGGAATACTCAGGTTAAACTTGACGAGCCTAGCATATAACAGATATGGCCTCGGAACACCGAGACCGAAAGGTCGAGCGTGAATCATATAGTAGATATGATCAACATAGTGATGTTCACCATTGAAACTACTCCATCTCACGTGATGATCGGACATGGTTTAGTTGATTTGGATCACGTGATCACTTAGAGGATTGGAGGGATGTCTATCTAAGTGGGAGTTCTTAAGTAATATGATTAATTGTACTTAAATTTATCATGAACTTAGTACCTGATAGTATTTTGCTTGTCTATGTTGATTGTAGATAGATGGCCCATGTTGTTGTTCCGTTGAATTTTAATGCGTTCCTTGAGAAAGCAAAGTTGAAAGATGATGGTAGCAATTACACGGACTGGGTCCGTAACTTGAGGATTATCCTCACTGCTGCACAGAATAATTACGTCCTGGAAGCACCGCTGGGTGCCAGACCTATTGCAGGAGCAACACCAGATGTTATGAACGTCTGGCAGAGCAAAGCTGATGACTACTCGATAGTTCAGTGTGCCATGCTTTACGGCTTAGAACCGGGTCTTCAACGACGTTTCGAACGTCATGGAGCATATGAGATGTTCCAAGAGTTGAAGTTAATATTTCAAGCAAATGCCCGGATTGAGAGATATGAAGTCTCCAATAAGTTCTACAGCTGCAAGATGGAGGAGAATAGTTCTGTTAGTGAGCATATACTCAAAATGTCTGGGTATAACAATCACTTGATTCAACTGGGAGTTAATCTTCCGGATGATAGTGTCATTGACCGAATTCTTCAATCACTGCCACCAAGCTACAAGAGCTTCGTGATGAACTATAACATGCAAGGGATGGATAAGACGATTCCCAAGCTCTTCGCAATGCTAAAGGCTGCGGAGGTAGAAATCAAGAAGGAGCATCAAGTGTTGATGGTCAATAAGACCACCAGTTTCAAGAAAAAGGGCAAAGGGAAGAAGAAGGGGAACTTCAAGAAGAACAGCAAGCAAGTTGCTGCTCAGGAGAAGAAACCCAAGTCTGGACCTAAGCCTGAGACTGAGTGCTTCTACTGCAAGCAGAGTGGTCACTGGAAGCGGAACTGCACCAAGAATTTGGCGGATAAGAAGGATCGCAAGGTGAACAAAGGTATATGTGATATACATGTTATTGATGTGTACCTTACTAATGCTCGCAGTAGCACCTGGGTATTTGATACTGGTTCTGTTGCTAATATTTGCAACTCAAAACAGGGACTACGGATTAAGCGAAGATTGGCTAAGGACGAGGTGACGATGCGCGTGGGAGATGGTTCCAAAGTCGATGTGATCGCGGTCGGCACGCTACCTCTACATCTACCTTCGGGATTAGTTTTAGACCTGAATAATTGTTATTTGGTGCCAGCGTTGAGCATGAACATTATATCTGGATCTTATTTGATGCGAGGCGGTTATTCATTTAAATCAGAGAATAATGGTTGTTCTATTTATATGAGTAATATCTTTTATGGTCATGCACCCTTGAAGAGTGGTCTATTTTTGTTGAATCTCGATAGTAGTGATACACATATTCATAATATTGAAGCCAAAAGATGTAGAGTTGATAATGATAGTGCAACTTATTTGTGGCACTGCCATTTAGGTCATATCGGTGTAAAGCGCATGAAGAAACTCCATACTGATGGACTTTTGGAACCACTTGATTATGAATCACTTGGTACTTGCAAACCGTGCCTCATGGGCAAGATGACTAAAACACCGTTCTCCGGAACTATGGAGCGAGCAACAGATTTGTTGGAAATCCTACATATAGATGTATGTGGTCCGATGAATATTGAGGCTCATGGCGGATATCGTTATTTTCTCACCTTCACAGATGATTTGAGCAGATATGGGTATATCTACTTAATGAAACATAAGTCTGAAACATTTGAAAAGTTCAAAGAATTTCAGAGTGAAGTTGAAAATCATCGTAACAAGAAAATAAAGTTTCTACAATTTGATCGTGGAGGAGAATATTTGAGTTACGAGTTTGGTCTTCATTTGAAACAATGCGGAATAGTTTCGCAACTCACGCCACCCGAAACACCATAGTGTAATGGTGTGTCCGAACATCGTAATCGTACTTTACTAGATATGGTGCGATCTATGATGTCTCTTACTGATTTACCGCTATCGTTTTGGGGTTATGCTTTAGAGACGGCTGCATTCACGTTAAATAGGACACCATCGAAATCCGTTGAGACGACGCCTTATGAACTGTGGTTTGGCAAGAAACCAAAGTTGTCGTTTCTTAAAGTTTGGGGCTGCGATGCTTATCTGAAAAAGCTTCAACCTGATAAGCTCGAACCCAAATCGGAAAAATGTGTCTTCATAGGATACCCAAAAGAGACTGTTGGGTACACCTTCTATCACAGATCTGAAGGCAAGACTTTTGTTGCTAAATTCGGAATCTTTCTAGAGAAGGAGTTTCTCTCGAAAGAAGTGAGTGGGAGGAAAGTAGAACTTGATGAGGTAACTGTACCTACTCCCTTATTGGAAAGTAGTTCATCATAGAAACTGGTTTATGCGACACCTACACCAATTAGTGAGGAAGTTAATTATGATGATCATGAAACTTCAGATCAAGTTGTTACTGAACCTCGTAGGTCAGCCAGAATAAGATCCGCACCAGAGTGGTACGGTAATCCTGTTCTGGAAGTTATGTTGCTAGACCATGACGAACCTACGAACTATGAAGAAGCGATGGTGAGCCCAGATTCCGCAAAATGGCTTGAGGCCGTGAAATCTGAGATGGGATCCATGTATGAGAACAAAGTGTGGACTTTGGTTGACTTGCCCGATGATCGGCAAGCCAATGTGAATAAATGGATCTTCAAGAAGAAGACTGGCGCTGACGGTAATGTTACTGTCTATAAAGCTCGACTTGTTGCGAAAGGTTTTCAACAAGTTCAAGGGATTGACTACGATGAGACCTTCTCACCCGTAGCGATGCTTAAGTCTGTCCGAATCATGTTAGCAATTGCCGCATTTTATGATTATGAAAGTTGGCAAATGGATGTAAAAACTGCATTCCTGAATGGATTTCTGGAAGAAGAGTTGTATATGATGCAACCGGAAGGTTTTGTCGATCCAAAGGGAGCTAACAAAGTATGCAAGCTCCAGCGATCCATTTATGGACTGGTGCAAGCCTCTCGCAGTTGGAATAAACGCTTTGATAGTGTGATCATAGCATTTCGTTTTATACAGACTTTTGGAGAAGCCTGTATTTACAAAGAAAGTGAGTGGGAGCTCTGTAGCATTTCTGATATTATATGTGGATGACATATTGCTGATTGGAAATGATATAGAATTTCTGGATAGCATAAAGGGATACTTGAATAAGAGTTTTTCAATGAAGGACCTCGGTGAAGCTGCTTATATATTGGGCATCAAGATCTATAGAGATAGATCAAGACGCTTAATTGGACTTTCACAAAGCCCATACCTTGACAAAGTTTTGAAGAAGTTCAAAATGGATCAAGCAAAGAAAGGGTTCTTGCCTGTGTTACAAGGTGTGAAGTTGAGTAAGACTCAATGCCCGACCACTGCAGAAGATAGAGAGAAGATGAAAGATGTTCCCTATGCTTCAGCCATAAGCTCTATCATGTATGCAATGCTGTGTACCAGACCTGATATGTGCCTTGCTATAAGTTTAGCAGGGAGGTACCAAAGTAATCCAGGAGTGGATCACTGGACAGCGGTCAAGAACATCTTGAAATACCTGAAAAGGACTAAGGATATGTTTCTCATTTATGGAGGTGACAAACAGCTCATCGTAAATGGTTACATTGATGCAAGCTTTGACACTGATCCGTACGATTCTAAATTGCAAACTGGATACGTGTTTACATTGAACGGTGGAGCTGTGAGTTGGTGCAGTTCTAAACAAAGCGTCGTGGCGGGATCTACGTGTGAAGCGGAGTACATAGCTGCTTCGGAAGCAGCAAATGAAGGAGTCTGGATGAAGGAGTTCATATCCGATCTAGGTGTCATACCTAGTGCATCGGGTGCGATGAAAATCTTTTGTGACAATACTGGTGCAATTGCCTTGGCGAAGGAATCCAGATTTCACAAAAGAACCAAGCACATCAAGAGACGCTTCAATTCCATCCGGGATCTAGTCCAGGTGGGAGACATAGAAATTTGCAAGATACATATGGATCTTAATGTTGCAGACCCATTGACTAAGCCTCTTCCACGAGCAAAACATGATCAGCACCAAGGCTCCATGGGTGTAAGAATCATTACTGTGTAATCTAGATTATTGAGTCTAGTGCAAGTGGGAGACTGAAGGAAATATGCCCTAGAGGCAATAATAAAGTTATTATTTATTTCCTTATATCATGATAAATGTTTATTATTCATGCTAGAATTGTATTAACCGGAAACATAATACTTGTGTGAATACATAGACAAACAGAGTGTCACGAGTATGCCTCTACTTGACTAGCTCGTTGATCAAAGATGGTTATGTTTCCTAGCCATTGACATGACTTGTCATTTGATTAACGGGATCACATCATTAGGAGAATGATGTGATTGACTTGACCCATTCTGTTAGCTTAGAACACGATCGTTTAGTATTCTGCTATTGCTTTCTTCATGACTTATACATGTTCCTATGACTATGAGATTATGCAACTCCCGTTTACCGGAGGAACACTTTGTGTGCTACCAAACGTCACAACGTAACTGGGTGATTAGAAAGGTGCTCTACAGGTGTCTCCGAAGGTACTTGTTGGGTTGGCGTATTTCCAGATTAGGATTTGTCACTCCGATTGTCGAAGAGGTATCTTTGGGCCCACTCGGTAATGCACATCACTTAAGCCTTGCAAGCATTGCAACTAATGAGTTAGTTGCGGGATGATGTATTACAGAACGAGTAAAGATACTTGCCGGTAACGAGATTGAACTTGGCATTGAGATACCGACGATCGAATCTCGGGCAAGTAACATACCGATGACAAAGGGAACAACATATGTTGTTATGCGGTCTGACCGATAAAGATCTTCGTAGAATATGTGGGAGCCAATATAAGCATCCAGGTTCCACTATTGGTTATTGACCGGAGACGTGTCTCGGTCATGTCTACATAGTTCTCGAACCCGTAGGGTCCGCACGCTTAAAGTTTCGATGACAGTTATATTATGAGTTTATATGTTTTGATGTACCAAAGGTTGTTCGGAGTCTCGGATGTGAGCACAGACATGATGAGGAGTCTCAAAATCGCCGAGACATGAAGATTGATATATTGGACAACTATATTCGGACACCGGAATGGTTCCGGGGGTTATCGGATATATATATATACCGTAGTGCCGGGGGGTTACGGAACCCCCTCGGGGGATTAATGGGCCTACATGGGCCTTAGTGGAGAAGAGGAGGGGCAGCCAGGTAAGACCGTGCGCCCCGTCCCCCTCTAGTCCGAATTGGACAACGAGGGGGGGCGGCGCCCCCCTTTCCTTCTTCTCCTCCTCCTCTTTCCCCCTTCTCCTAATCCAACAAGGAAGGGAGGGAGTCCTACTCCCGGTGGGAGTAGGACTCCTCCTGGCGCGCCCCTCTCCTGGCCGGCCGCCTCTCCCCCCTTGCTCCTTTATATACGGGGGCAGGGGGCACCCCAAAGACACAACAATTGATCTCTTGATCTTTTAGCCGTGTGCGGTGCCCCCCTCCACCATAGTCCACCTCGATAATACTGTAGCGGTGCTTAGGCGAAGCTCTACATTGGTAGAACATCATCATCGTAACCACGCTGTCGTGCTGGCGAAACTCTCCCTCAACACTCGGCTGGATCGGAGTTCGAGGGACGTCATCGGGTTGAACGTGTGCTGAACTCGGAGGTGCCGTCCGTTCGGTACTTGATCGGTCGGATCGTGAAGACGTACGACTACATCAACCGCGTTGTACTAACGCTTCCGCTTTCGGTCTACGAGGGTACGTGGACAACACTCTCCCCTCTCGTTGCTATGCATCACCATGATCTTGCGTGTGCGTAGGAATTTTTTTGAAAGTACTACATTCCCCAACACCTGCGCCTCCACCAGGGCACCGTTGAGTGTGTCCTTCTCCTTGGACAGCTTCAGGACCTGGTCCTTTAGCTCGTCCCACTCCACCTTTAGGTCCTTCACCTTGCCGGCGTGAACCAGAGCCTGGGCATTGAGTGCCTCCGTGTGCCTCTGCTCCAGCTACTGGGTCCGCTGCATGACGAGTTTTTCCACCTCCACGTCCTTGCCGTGGAGCGTTGCGGCGAGCCTCTCCTCGCGCGCGGCAAGGTCCTCCTCCTAGGAGTTTAGCGCAGCCTGCTGCTGGTGCCGAGCGGCCTCCTGCTTCGCTGGTTGCTGGGCCTTCTCGATGTCGGCCTGCTTCATGACGAGTGCCAGGTCGCGCTCAGCCAGTGCATCCTGGGCGGCCTTGAGGTTGTTGTGGGCCTGGCAGAACCAAGCCCGCGCCTCAGCAATATGCCCCTCCACGTCCGCCTCCACCTTGTCCACCACCGCCATCCTGGACTTGGCCTTGTCCAGGCGAGTGCGGTGAAGCGCCCGGAGCTTCTGGAAGTTGGCGCCCATGGCCTGGAGGAGCCGCTCTTCCTGGGAACCGCCGCCACCAGCGCTCCGCTCGTCAACGACCTCAAGCCCGGCGGCGGCGAGCACTTCATCATCGAACACCTCCCCTTCGACGGGCACCCCGGTGCTCGCCGCCCCTGGGAGGTGGACGAACAGGTCGTCGCTCACCCTCAGGTACCTGCCTGAGCCAGAGGCAGCGGAGGAGGAAGGTTGCTCGTCAACCACCTCCTCCTCGGCAGCGGCCTTGCTGGCCTCCTCGGCAGGCCCCTTGCCGGCCTCCTCGGCAGCAGCCTTGTCGGGCTCCCTGGCAGGCCCCTTGGCGGCATCCTCAGCGGCACCCTTGGCGGCCTCCTCGGTGGGGATCTTCTCGGCCTCCGCCGCGATATCCTTGGCGACATCCTCGATGACGGTGTCTATATCCTCCGGATCTGCGGAGGGAGGATCTGGATACCGAGAAGGGGATGAGGCGAAGCCAAGACCAAGATTCAGAAGAAGAGAAAAGGAATAGGGACGGAAGGCGAGTGACTTACCCGTGCCAGGCTGGGAAGCAGAGGTCCCCTCCCCGCCAACATTTGGCACCGAGGCGAAGCTACCAGCGCCCGAGTTCGCCTCCTCCTCCTCCATGTGCACGGGCTCGGTGCTTGGCACCCTTGCCGGGGACGCCCCTCGGGGCGGCGTGGTCGATGGGGGCGGTGTGTTGGGGGTAGCCCTCGGTGGCTCCTCCTGCTGCCGTCCTCCTACAACCACGGCAAGGTCAGCGCCAAGAGATCATGCCCCCAACACACGTTGACGAGGGGTGAGTGATGAACTTACACTGGGGGTTGTGCCGGGGCTGCTGTCCGAGCTGCTCAACACCACCAGCGGTGTACCGGAAGCGCTGGCCGGGGGCGGGCCGCTCGCCGAAGCCCTGGTCCTCTTCACCCTCTGGGCCAGTGTCTCCGCATCCCTTCAAAGATGAAAATGAATCAAGATAAGTGGCACGGTCTGAGGGGACGGAGATGACAGAAAGGGACAAGATACTTACTCGTCCTCCACCTCCTCTTCCGCCACCTTCCTCTTCCTCCTTGGGCTGAGGGACCCAAAATCGAAGACAACCTCCGTGTCGTCATCTGCGGGAGGAGGGGAAGGAGATGGATTCCGTGGGCGCTTGGACGAAGCAGAGGCAGTTTCCTTCTTCTTCGCCACCGCGGCTTTCACCACTTTCCTCGCTGCCGCGACCCTCGTCTGGTGCACGGACACCCCCTGTGTTTGCTGCGGCTGCATGGCCCTGCCAGGACAGACCGACTCGCCAGAGCTGGCCCACCGCAGGACTCGCCCTCTCCCCATTGCCAGGGGGTCGACAGTCTCGACCTCCTCCTCCGACGGCTCGTCGACCACATCTTTGATGAGAGGGGCCCCAGTGCCGGCACTACTGGCCTCCCCAGCGGCCTCCGCCCACTGGGCAAGGTCCTTTTCCTCCTCCTCCGCCGCGGCCTTGTCCTCCACGCCGCCGGTGCTCCCGGCCTCCCTGGCGAGCTCCGCCTCCGCCGTCCTGGCGGCGATGTGGTCCTGCTCCGCTTGGGTGGTGTCCTGGATGAGCCGCGGTTCTGCGCTGACGTACTTCTCCTCCAAGGTGTCAAAAAACTCCTGCACTTGATCCTCCGGCGGCTCGGCCCAAGTTGAGATCAGGCCGTGCACGTTGAACTCCGGCATCATGGCGATGATGTCGTTTCGGCACGAGTTATTGCTCAGCGGGACCACCCCCGCCGGCAACCCGAACAAGGACCCCTTGGCGACCTTGCCAGTTTTGGCAGCCTTGCCGGACCGCTCGACATTGCCATCGCGGTTCAGGTCGAGCTGGAAGAGCCGCTGGCAGAAGTGGGCATGCCACATCACCGTGAAGTTGTGGTCGAGGCCGGGGCGAAGCCTCATGATGTCGGCCGCGTTCGTAAAGAGCCAGGCCAGCCTCCCCTTGTTATTCAGCGTAGCAATTCGGCGGCGGATGAAATCCGCCCCGATCATCTCAAGGGTGAGCCCGGCCTCGGTGAGGCGGAGAATCCTAGTGGTGGCAACCGTGAGCTTTGCATCGTCGCCGTCGACATTGCTCTAGTCATTTCGATGAACCGACGGCGCCTGGCGAACTCGGCAGAAATCTTGTGGATCATCCTCCTCAATCCAGCACCACCGGCCCCGCCACTCCTCCCACCTCTCCTTCTGAGCGCCCTTCGGGTATGTCCCTTTGGACCTTGGGATCCAGGCGACGCAACCGGAAATGGCGCCCCCTTTTGGACCCGAGGGAAGAAGTAGTGGCGGAAGAGCGCCATGTTAGGATGCACCCCGGCAAAACCCTCGCAGAGGTGCGCAAAAAGAGCCATGCACGCCACGGCATTTGGAGTAAAGTCCAGAAGGTGGAAGCCATAGGTGTGCATGACATCATTGAAAAAAATCAGAGAAGGGGGACAGAGGTCGCAGGAGAAGTAGTCGACGAAGAATGGGTACCGATTTGGGCCGGCTTCGGCGAAAGCGGCGGGGATGACGCGCGTGGTCGGTTGCCCCGTCGTCTCGCCCCCCGTCTTGCACCCCCACAGGTGTTTGAAGTAGTCCCGGAGTTCGACCGCATCGACCGTCGACGGAAAGTAGGCGTGCTGCGTCGACCGCACCGCCAACTCGCTCTCCGGCGGCTCCTTCTCCCCGGCATCCTTGGCCGCCCCCTTGCCTCTACTGGTTTTGGGCGCCATGGTGGTTGAGGTGGACAAAGGCGCAGCGGCGGAAAATGAAGGCAAGATCTTGAGAAGGGGGAAGAAGGGAACTGCAGTTCCGAGATTGGGGAAAGCACGGAGGGTAAATGAGTAGCGCACCCGCGGTTATTCCTTTTTACGGGGAAGGCGCGGGTCGCCTCTTTTCCCATTAACTGCGATGTGACGCATGCGTGCGGGAACCGCCCCGCGCATGACCCCCACGTCACGCAAGACTCTGCATGTCACGCGTTCAACGCGGGTCGTGGGGAAGCGCAGCGGACGAAACAGTTACTACGATAAAAATCTGCCCCACCTACCCGCGCACCGTTCTAGGCCTGGCCGAACAACGCGTCACACTTATGTGTGGCCCAGACCCGGGGGCTCCTGTAGGTGTACAAAAGTAGGGGCTCTCCTTTTGACCCCTTTACTTGTGCACGGGCAGTCAGAGCCGCGTGCCGCGGCCGCACTTAGCAGGGCAGAGGAGGGAAGCCGGAGAGAAGCCGAAGCACAAGACAACCGAGGCAACGCCAAGACCGGAAGCACGAAAAAGCAGTGAGGCGAGGTGGACTCCCCCCGGCAAGACCCTTGCCGGGGCGGCCTCCTCCTCCGCGGCCCCGGAAAGAGCCTTGCCGGGGCAACTTGCCCAACGCCAGCAGAGCGAGCCACCCTTGATCCCACGGGTTCCAACACCACCAACTATCCACATCAAAACCAAGGCTCGGGAGGCGCCTCTGTGGTGGCATGCAGATCTTCGTCAAGAACATAAACACACGAGGTCAGATAAAGACCAGAAGACGATGACCCTCGGCGGGATCCTAGCCGAGGAAATCCACAGGACCCCCGGCAAGGTCCTTGCTAGGGACGACTGCAACACCACGACAAGACCCTTGCCGGGCCCCCGACCCATTAGTATATCACACGGTGCGCCATTACTATCTGACTTAGTAATGGCGCACCACATAGAAGTGCGCCATTACTAACAATTTTTTTTTCATTTTTTTTTCAGAAATTTTTTTTCAAATTTTTTTTCATTTTTTTCGTTTTTTTCTTTCTCGGGTCACTATGGCTTAATCTTGGGTCAATATGCTTAATCTCAAGTCAAAAAGCACTAAGTGGTCAAACTTCCCATCCTCACACTACTCCAGCCCGAGCACGCTTAACTTCGCAGTTCTATCCAACCCCAGCACCACCTCACTTAACAGGCACTTGTTGATATATCTATCATATCAATCCTATTAAACCTTGTTGATGTCTAGGACTTTGTTCATGTTCATGAGTATGATGAAATTTTGAAAAATATTTCAAACTTCCCGGTCATATTACGTATCATTTTTTGAAGAAAAATTCCAAAAAAAATGTTTGAAACCAATTTTTTTCTGTTACTAGTGGCGCACCTAGCAAATGGTGCGCCACTAGTAAGTTTGAATTTTTTTTCCATTTTTTCCCCTCTAGATCTTAAAAGCCCCGTAACTTTTTTTCTGTTAGGTTTTTGAGGATTTTGAAAATATTTAACGAGGTTCCCCCGGTTAAATTCGGATGTAACTTTTCGAGTAGATGATTTTTCATATAAAAAAACTTTTTAATCCGAGTTCGTATGCAAAAGTTATGCCCATTTTACAAATTCCAGAGAGATTTTGCAAATAAAGTCGAAATTCATATTTGTAAATTTTCCCAACAAGTAGACCACATATCACATGGGAAACTTATATTCTTTTATTTTTTTGACATTTCCATCATTTTCTTTTATTTTTTTAAAACTGAAAAGGCGGTCCAAAGGGGGGGTGCATCCGGTGGAATTCTTGGGCCAAGTTAGTAATGGCGCACCATGGGAGTGGTGCGCCATTACTAGTTCAACTAATTACTAGTTCAACTAGTAATGGCGCACCACACACGGATTACTAGTTTTGAAAAAAAATTAAAAAAATTGAAAAAAATTACTAGTGGCGCACCGTGGATGTGGTGCGCCATTACTAGTTTAACTAGTAATGGCGCACTATCACTGGTGCGCCATTACTAGTTTTGAAAAAAAATAAAAAAAATGTTACTAGTGGCGCACCGTGGATGTGGTGCGCCATTAGTATTTGGACACTAATGGCGCACCAACACATGGTGCACCATTAGTATATAGTAGTGGCGCACCACATGTGTGGTGCGCCATTAATGTCCATATTATCTATAGCCCTTTTCCTAGTAGTGCTTCGTGAAGGCTCCACCACCGCGCCAACCCAGCAGCCAGCCAACGTGGCGCAGCAACGCCTCGTAACCTCGGACGTGCGTCGGAACCGGGCGAGGTGGCGACAGCTGGGACGTGCTTCCTTGTCGTCCCCGATAAAGCAAGGGGGGCACATCGGCAGCGCATTAAATGCGTTTGTCCGACGGTCCCAGAGGATAGGCTTATTGAATGTAGACCTTTCCACCTCCTGTGTGCCACCGTGGCAACCGCTTTTGCCTATAAAAGGAGGCCCGGGGCGACCAGGAGAAGGATTCGGATCTTTTGGGCAAAAGTTACACCCCGTAGCTAGCTCAAGAACACAAGAACACTCAAATACATCCACCAAAGTAGGACTAGGGTATTACGCATCTCCGCGGCCCCGAACCTGGGTAAAGGATCCGTGTGCATCCTGTCAGACCCGCTCTTTGCACAACCTCGCGCCCGCCAACCGTAGAAGGAATCCTAGTGATTCCATAGGTGTCATTTTCCCCCGACATTGTATCACCATCTCTTCGCCGAACTAGTGCACCTATACAATTTACCATTGTATTGGGTGTGTTGGGGACACAAGAGATCTTTGTTATTTGGTTGCAGGGTTGTTTGAGAGAGACCATCTTCATCCTACGCCTTCCACGAATTGATAAGCCTTAGGTCATCCACTTGAGGGAAATTTGCTACTGTCCTACAAACCTCTGCACTTGGAGGCCCAACAACGTCTACAAGAAGAAGGTTGTGTAGTAGACATCAAGCCGTCGATGAACTCCTCCTGCTTATTGAGCTGATTGGGCATGTCGTCGAGGGATAACGACTCCAGTGCTGCCAGCTCAGCATGTTCGCCTTCGCGGCTAGGGCGCTCCTAGGTGCCCTCGCCTCCACGGCTAGGGCGCTCTTGGGAGCACTCGCCTCCGCGGCTAGGGCGCTCCTGGGAGCCCTCGCCTGTCTCTGCCAGGCGGCGAGACATCTTTTTTTCCATGGGCTTGGTTGTCGCTCCCTTGTTATGAGTAGTTCTCGACCTAGAGCTCTGCACACCGGCCATGGCATGGACGGACGAACAAGAAAGACTTATGAGGAGGAAGAGGTAGATTGATTTTTGGCCAGGTACTAGTTCCCATTTTTATAAGCTACTAGTACTAAAACCTACATAGTGGGAACACGTTCAGGTTTGATACGTACTACTAGGTGTGAGCAGGTTTGCACTTAATTATACTATACACTTTGGAATGTGCTGGAAACAAGCTAAAGATTAATTCATGGTTTTGGTTTCGAGGCCCGAAACGGCTCCCAGTGAGTTTCCTGGAACACAAATTTCAAGTACTACTACTCAAATACGGTCGCACAAGTCAGTGATGTAACAGGTCATACATGTCAGACCAAGCCGATGCGTGTCACGGGTCTGACCGACCGTCTATTGGTCCGAGCGACCTTAAGTATTACGCGATGGAGACTTCTGGTTGTGGCTTCGGGTGATTGTCACGACCAAGCATTCAAAAACTAGTGATAAATCAATTACCATATTTTCCCAAACGACCAAGTATTTTCACAGGAATACAATACATATAGATGGAATGATTGTCACGGTTGCAAACCGCCATGGCGCGGCAATTTCACTGCAGCAGCAACTGAGTAGGTCGCTGCATCACCGGCGGGGAAGAAGGGCAGCTCACCTCGCCTACGATGCATGCCCAGCGGCGCCGCCGCAGCTGGAATCGCGATTTGGCTTCTCCTACCGCCCATTTGAACAGTTGCACCGGCTGCTCATGCCATTCCGTAGGCATGCGTGTTCTTTCCTCCGCAGTTGACTCCGTGAATATGATCTCCGCCATTAGCCCTAGCTCGAAATCAACGCAACGCTGCCAGATGCTGACATCCCTCAGCATCTCTCCCCTGAGATTGACTTGCGCCTCCGCCTTGTGCTGCGCCAGGCGCAGCTCCTTCGAACTTCTCTCCAATCGATGTGACACTTCCTCGATCCGATTTGCCCTTGCTGCCCACCACCTGAAACGCAGCCCTGGCATGTCCTCCGGCGCCACCGGTCTGTGATTCCAGAGCAATGGATCCCCTCTCAAACACATGTGGGTTTCGCTCAAAGGCGGCAGTGCTGCGGGCCGCAGCGAGAGGGCAGCCCACGGGATCCTGCGATCTAAGGGATTATCCATGGCAGAATCCTCCATGGCGGGATCTGGTGGCTGAGGCGGGGGGGGCGAGCCTAGGCGCTGGGAGAGCCCTATGAGGCTAAGATAAAGATAGTACTACTCCACTCCGTCCATATTTAAATACAAAGGCCACCAACAGTAGCCCTGGCAAAAATTGATCATGCTGCCTGCGTCCTGGTTCATTGGCCCCCTTTTTTATGCCACTTTCTATGACATGCATAAATATTATGGTACTTAAAAATATGGTCAAAATGGCCACAAAATATGAAGGAGACCAGTGGAAGTAGCAACCCATGATTTAACTACTCGCATGCACGTAGTGGAGTAGTAATGTCTTTCTCAACTACTTCCTCCCTCACATCCAGTCAATTTGCATGCACTGTATTAATTGACCATCAATGAAGTGAAGGACTTTACATGCGTCAAAATATCACATGGGGTGCTTCGTACAAAAATGCGTCCCACCGTGTACCCGCGTGTGCGTGCGTGCACATCTTCGCTTCGTGCATGTACTGCCAGTGTGCCTGAGAGGACGAGTACATTCTTCTGGAACCAGCAACACGTCACTGTGATCAATCCACACAAGGAGGTCACGACAATGCCTCCACATGTGCCACGTGGCTTCATGAACTGAAAGAGAGACACTGTGTAGCGTGCCATTGGAATTCTAATCAGATTTGGCAACCAAATAATGAATAAATACCACACTATAGCATGTAAGCTTTGAGTCATATATGCATGATGTAGACGTTTGTTTAATTCTTATAGTTCATCTCATTCAAAATCAATTAGTTTTTATACAAAAGTTAGGGCCTCTTTGATTCATAGGATTTCCAAAATGCGGGAATAGGAAAAACATGGGATTGGAGTGGAATGTCATCTTGAATCCTACAGGATTCTACGAGTGTTTGATTGTGCATATAAAAAACGTAGGATTCTTTCAAAGAGGTTTGAGTGGATGGAAAGTTTCCTATGAAATCTAGTGCAAATGAATCCTATGGAAAAATTCCTATGGTTTACAATCCTACTAATCAAACAACCAAGATAGGAAAAATTCCTAAGGATTAGAATCCTCCAAAATTCCTTTGAGAATCCTTTGAATCAAAGAATCCCTTAATCTATTTTATGATTCATGGAATTGTGCGTTGTAAAGCATAAAGTGAAAAACAAATAATGGCAAATCAACTAGAAAAAAAGTTTGGGCAGTTATGATACGGAAGAATCTAGAACAAAGGAGAAGCACTTGTGTTTTGAGGTTTGTGCATTATGCTTAAGTTCAACCATGGAGTCTGCTAGATTGTACATGTGGCAAAATCCGGTGTGGGGCTAGAAGATGGTGCAAGGGGCCAAGTGGACTCCACACATCGACCGCTATCCAGCATGCATCTAGTGTATTAAGTTAACAAGAACAGAGTAACGCCTTAACCAAGATGACATGATGTAGAGGGATAGATCCAATAAATATGAATAAACCCCATATTTTTATCCTCAATGGCAACAATACAAATACGTGTCATGTCCCTTCCTGTCACTGGGATTGAGCGCCGCAAGATTGAACCCATTACAAAGCACCTCTCCCATTGCAAGAAAAATCAATCTAGTTGGTCAAACCAAATCAATAGATCGGAGAGAAATGCAAAGCTATATAAATCATGCATAAAAGAGTTTAGAGAAGACTCAAATAATATTCGTAGCACTACAAAAAAATACACTTCCGTGATGATACGTGTTTGTCATAGTCGGTCACGTTTTCTGCCATGCATGTACATCCATGACGATTTTATGACAGAATCAAGATAATCATACCTGTGCTGTCATAGAAGTGTTCCATGACATTACCAAAATTATCATCACGGAAGTGTTCACTTCCATGACGATAAATCTCGCATCATAGAAGAGCTTTCGTCAAGGGTGACCGACACGAGGCATCGACCGTAACAGGTCGCCGTTAAGCTATCGGGTCCAGTTTCGGGTCCGATAACCCGTTAACAACCCGGACCAATGGGGATTTTCCATGTGTAAAATTCTCATTGGCCGGAGGAAACACGTGTTTGCTCACCGTTGGGACAGATGTCATCTACTCATTGGACAAGAGGCGCCTATGATACGTCGCCCAACAGAGGCCCATTCCGGTGAAAAGGCCGGCCCAGCTAAAAGCCCACCATGTTTTTTCAGACACTAGTGGGCTGGCCCGTTAACAGCCTGCCATGTTTTGGGCCAAACTAAGGCCCATAGCAGATCAGGCCCGTTCACAGCCTGCCGTCTTTTGGGCCAAATTACAGCCCATATCGGATCAGGCCCGTTAACTGGCCAATGTTCTTTTTGGCCCATTCTAAGATAGGTATGTATTTCAGCCTATTAAATGCCCATTAACCAGTTCGGCCCCAGAATAGTTTCGTCCTGTTAGCGGCCCATGGTGCATCTGGGGCGTTGTGGGCCTGGTTTAACTTTAGGCCCTTTAACGGCCCATGCAGAAACTAGGCTATTTCTTGTCCCAAGTAACTTTAGGCCTCTTAACGGCCCGTTGTCTTCGTGGATAAATTTCAGCCCTACAGCCCTATCGGCCTGTTAATGGCCCGTGGAACAGTTGGGCCTAATTACAGCCCGCGTTGAATCCGGCCTACTAATAGCCCATCTGATAATGGCCCATGACACTTTTGGGCCTATGGCCCGCGTGGATACTGGCCTGCTTAAAGCCTATAATTTTATTGGGCCAAACAGGCCCAAAATATATTTTGGCCTGTTAACTTCTCGTCCTATTTGGGCCAAACATGGGCCTTAGGTAGTTTCAGCCTGTATTGGCCCGTGAATTTTTCGGTCCAATGCTGGCCCAATCTAGGTTTTAGCCTGTTAAAAGCCCATGGTATTCTCTGGCCCAGCTGGCTAGAACTTTACGCGGCTTGTTAAAGGCGGGAAACTACTATAGGTTTAGACCTGCTAATGGCCCAAGATGATTATAGGCCCACGTTTTGACCCATATGAGTAACGGGCCAGCCTGAAGACCGACAACACTGAGATCCACTGAACCTTCCGGCCTAAATTATAGCATAGCGACCAAAGAATAAACCTAGACTATACAATAAAGAAATTACGGCATATTACATCCATTGGGAATCAAAGTTCGCTACCGGTGATAATAAAGCGCAACGTGACCGCAGATTACATACATTGGGCATCAAAGGTCGCCACCAGTGCATATAAACGCGCTGACAAAAGAATATACAAAACTGAGAGCACTTCAGAAGGCACTAGGCCTGGCCAGGACGGGCCCCGCAAGCAGCCGAACAAGCTGATGAGACCTCAGTTGTGTCAACGATAGATGCTCCATCCCTAGCTGTATGGCACGATGATGCGCATGGCAGTCCTCTAACATCTTCTTTGCATCTTTGACTTCAAGTCAGAGCTGAGCTGAAGCAAGCCTTTCCGCTTTAAGTTGAGACTGAAGCAGTCGAACTGACTGAGGCGGCGACTGCACAGAGGTTGTCTCACACCTGCTGGTGAGTAGCTTCAACTCACTGTCTTCATCAAGACAGGACCTTGGGGTCATCTCGCTGTCCTCAATATGATTTGGCTCACTATCTTCCCTAAAGTTCTGCCTGGCATAAGAGATACGACTCTGAAAGAGAAACAAGGAGACACGTAACCGGTTTCACAATTATATAAGCAAATAAATGGATCTGTTCTGCATAAGGAACATGTTTTTACAACTACAATTTAAAACTGGTAGTTATTGCAAACACCCAATCAGATGTAAACAGCAAAGTAAGCAGCAGTGGAGGAAATGATGCCTATCCAACTCTATACTAGAACAAAGTTTGAAGGCTTGAGAAGGATGAACTTACATTACATGTTAACACGGGCTGGACAAAGCCCATCTCCATGTTGATGGAAGGATAATTCAATAAATTCCCCAAAGAAAATTCTTTATAAGTGTTGCCATTTTTCTACATTTTGCAAAGAGTAAATATAGATCAAATAATATTGGAAGAAACATAGGATAATGAAGCTCAGGTGCAGACTCATGATACATAATCAAATAGCAATTAATTAAGTACAGGCTTACAAGGCAAAAGGTACTGACAAGAGGAATGTAGACATCAACGTGTGCAGTGGCATTGGCTTTATTCAACATTTTGGTAAGAGTAAATGTAGATATGATAATTTGGATAAAGTGGAGGGCAGGGCAGATAAGATGCAGAGTAATGCTAGAAAATCAACTATCTCGCGATGCAAGTATAGTAATACCACCACCGTCCGTTATTACTTGTCGCTCAAATGGATGTATCTAGCACTATTAAGTTCTAAATACATCAAATTGATCAAAAATTAATTCGATACAGAGGGAGTACATGACAACAGGTAGATACATGAGCAATCCAAAACTTCATAACCATTGTGTTAATTCTACATTTATCTAAGAGTAAATATAGATCTTATAATTTCAAGCAAAGGGAGGAAAAAGAAGCGAACATTTACAGTGATGCTACATAATTAAACAACAATGAGAGTAAGTATGCTGACAAAGGGTAAGAGGTACTGACAAGAGCAATGTAGAGCCTAGTATTGTTGTGAGATACTATGATCCTTTGAGCAAGGAGCTGCATCTCAAATTAGTTTTCATACAAGAGAGAAGGTAAGGCACATGCAAAAATTTAGGAGTACAAATTTTGAATTGATATCATAGATAGTACCTGACGCTGGGCTCTCAGCAGTTCTAATAGGGGTTTGGCCAGTGGAGTAGGGGTAGAGTGTGGTACAGTTGGGCCTGTGTTTTCTGTGGCTGCTGATCTATCTGATTTATCAGGTATCACTACCTTTTCCAAATACCTAGTTTGTACTCCTTGAGGATCTGCACTCACCCTCTTCCTTCTGGACATCTATTATGAAAGAACAACATTTGACTGGAAGAACATATTACGAAGACACATGGAATAGGTATAGAAAATGGATAGGTATGGCATATACTCATATATGATCCTTATACTAAGCAGATGGTGTAACAAAGTAGAAGTAATGCAAGAGGTCAGATGCAAAATATGTGCGACCAATACAACCTTGCCAAGTTAGAGCAAGCACCTTGATGGGTGAATAAGATAGGCCATCCTCCACCATGCCAAGTTTGTTAGCCAGTGGATTGTTATGCAATATTCCTCTCGTGCGCCCATTCTCATATTCATTTTGATAATGTTTAGTACCTGACATGCGTGAAAACATAAAAACAAGTGAGATTATCAATACTGCCTCCATGTAAACCCCTTTGTGCTATCTCTGCAATTCTTTTGAGAGATGCCATGCATGATGTAACTTGGTGTGTGCACTAATATAATGTGGCCTGCTACTCAAAATATGAGAGCTCCAGAAGTGATGATACTTCGCAGATGACAGCTTCAACATATATTAAAGAAGAACAAGTCGACCTGACCTGACAGATTCAAAATATACTAAGGGAGAACAAATCGACCTGACCAGTCGACTGCAAATGTCTCTGCTACTCTTCCCAACAAGGAACGTACGTATTAAAGAAGAGAAGAGGGTCATCTTAAAGAATAGCAGAAGAGCAAGCAGATTGAAGATATTACAAGTCTTTCTATACAATGTCGGTTGCCCACCATTGATGAACCAGAGCGCACAGCGAAATAGTATTCCTTCCGGTCTCTCCATATGTGGCTCACATGCATTTCGAAACTAAAGTAGGAACATTTAGCTGACCAATTAAACATCTCTTAGTTTTACTAATATCAGCATAATATCATATTTGAATTTGTACAACTAAGCTTGTTTAGCTCGATGGGTGGAGAAGTGCTATTATGACACGAACCACGTACGCTGATCGTGGTCATCATAAAATGGGGAAACCGTAAGCATGATGAGTATAGTGTTGACCGTGGAAGTGGGATGGCACAGCCGAAGCTGCAAACCGTGCAAAGGGTAGTTAGCAACCGATGTTTGCTTTGAAATAACAACTAAGATTTGGTACGGACAAGAAAGTACAGTCAACAAGTGACAAAGAAATGCAATTCTGCTGTCTCTCTATATGTCGCGACATGCATTTGGAAACTCAAGTGGGACCTTTAGCTATCCAATTAAATGTGTCTATTAACTAATATCAGTATCATATCACAATCATATTTGAACAACTAAGCTTTGGAATTTTGAGTGTTGTGTTGTTTAGCTTGAAGGGTGGAATAATGCTATTACGACAGAAAGCACCTACGCAGATCATAGTAGAGTAGATAAAAGGGGAAAACCCTAAGCAGCAAGAGTAAAATCAGGAAAGTGGAACTAGCCGGACCAGTGGGTGGCGCACATGCTTTTCGAAACGAATATAGGAACATTAGGTGACCAATTAAACATTCTCTGTTTTAGTAATATGAGCATCATATCAGATTCGTATTTCAACACCTAAGCTTTGGAATTATGAGTGGCATGTTGTTTCGCTTGATGGGTTGAGGTCTTGAGAAGCAGTGCTAGCACGACATGAAGCACCTACGATGATGGTAGTGAATATAAAGGGGGGAAACCATAAGCTTTACGAGTATAGTGACCGTTCCATGGCGAATCTGACGGTGCAAACCGGACAAAGCTACTTCGCAACCAATGTTTGCTTTCAACTAGCCACTACGATTTGGTACGGACAAGAAAAGTACAGTAAACAATTTACGATCTATTTTCCGGGTGAGATCAATTACTTAAGCACATATGGAAGAGTACCACCTCTCTTGCGACGCCGTGTAGGCCCCTGCTGATACGTTGAGCATGTTGCGGGTGCGTGCTTTCTACTACACAACCTTCTTCTTATAGACGTTGTTGGGCCTCCTAGTGCAGAGGTTGGTAGGACAGTAGCAAATTTCCCTCAAGTCGATGACCTAAGGTTTATCAATCCGTGGGAGGCGTAGGATGAAGATGGTCTCTCTCAAGCAACCCTGCAACCAAATAACAAAGAGTCTCTTGTGTCCCAAACACACCCAATACAATGGTAAATTATATAGGTGCACTAGTTCGGCGAAGAGATGGTGATACAAGTGCAATATGGATGGTAGATATAGGTTTTTGTAATCTGAAAATATAAAAACAGCAAGGTAAGAATGATAAAAGTGAGCGTAAACGGTATTGCAATGCTAGGAAACAAGGCCTAGGGTTCATACTTTCACTAGTGCAAGTTCTCTCAACAATAATAACATAATTGGATCATATAACTATCCCTCAACATGCAACAAAGAGTCACTCCAAAGTCACTAATAGAGGAGAACAAACGAAGAGATTATGGTAGGGTACGAAACCACCTCAATGTTAGTCTTTCCGATCAATCCATTGGGCTATTCCTAGAAGTGTCACAAACAGCCCTAGAGTTCGTAGTAAAATAACACCTTAAGACACACATCAACCAAAACCCTAATGTCACCTAGATACTCCAATGTCACCTCAAGTATCCGTGGGTATGATTATACGATATGCATCACACAATCTCAGATTCACATATTCAACCAACACAAAGAACTTCAAAGAGTGCCCCAAAGTTTCTACCGGAGAGTCAAGACGAAAACGTGTGCCAACCCCTATGCATAAGTTCACAAGGTCACTGAACCCGCAAGTTGATCACCAAAACATACATCAAGTAGATCACGTGATATCACATTGTCACCACAGATAAGCACATGCAAGACATACATAAAGTGTTCTCAAATCCTTAAAGACTCAATCCGATAAGATAACTTCAAAGGGAAAACTCAATCCATTACAAGAGAGTAGAGGGGGAGAAACATCATAAGATCCAACTATAATAGCAAAGCTCACGATACATCAAGATCGTACCACCTCAAGAACACGAGAGAGAGAGAGAGAGAGAGAGAGAGAGAGAGAGATCAAACACATAGCTACTGGTACATACCCTCAGCCTCGAGGGTGAACTACTCCCTCCTCGTCATGGAGAGCGTCGGGATGATGAAGATGGCCACCGGTGAGGGATCCCCCCTCCGGCAGGGTGCCAGAATAGGGTCCCGATTGGTTTTTGGTGGCTACAGAGGCTTGCGGCGGCGGAACTCCCGATCTATTCTGTTCCTCGATGGTTTTAGGGTATATGGAGATATATAGGCGAAAGAAGTCGGTAAGGGAGCCACGAGGGGCCCACAAAGGTGGAGGGCGCCCCCAGGGGGGTGGGCGCGCTCAGCTGCCTCGTGCTCTCCTCGTTGATCCCCTGACGTGCACTCCAAGTCTCCCGTATTGCTTTCTTTCCAAAAATAAATTTTCCGAAGGTTTCATTCCGTTTGGACTCCGTTTGATATTCCTTTTCTGCGAAACACTGAAACAAGGGAAAAACAGAAACTGGCACCGGGCTCTGGGTCAATAGGTTAGTCCCAGAAGTAATATAAAAGTGCATAGTAAAGCCCATAAAACATCCAAGATGGATAATATAATAGAATGAATACTTCATAAATTATAGATACGTTGGAGACGTATTAGCATCCCCAAGCTTAATTCCTACTCATCCTCGAGTAGGTAAATGATAAAATAAAGAATTTATGAAGTGTGAATGCTAGCAGGTGCACAAGTTTGATCAATGATAATTTCAATCACCTTTTCTAGCATCTTTATATGTCATAACAGTAGCTCAACTCATAAAACTTTTCATGATCAAGTAACAAGCTACTCACATGTTAAAGCATAGACCATGAACATTCTTGAGAACTAACAACCGTGTTATTAGTCATCAAACAATTACAATTCATCTTATTTTCAGGAAGAGTCTATGTCAGAGCTTTGATTCAGCAAACTTCACATACTCAACTATCATTTAGTCTTCCATGATTGCTACCACTCAAAGCATATTTTTAGAACAAATAGTATTTATCGAACACAGAGAAAGATAGGGGCTTAATGTTTCGCCTCCCAACCTTTTACCTCAAGGGTAATGTCAACAGTAAAAATTCATGCTCAAATATATTTGAATGGCCATATATGCCTAGATCTTTCCATCACATGATGCTTGCCAACTAAAGAGTAGGTTGGAATGAGAAGGAATACTACTGACTCTTGCATAAAAGTAAAAGATAGGCCCTTCGCAGAGGGAAGCAGGGATTTGCAGAGGTGCCAGAGCTCGAAGGAAAAACAGAGATGAAAATAATTTTGAGAGGTATGCTTTCATTGTCAACATAACGACCAAGAGTTCCCAATATCTTCATAACTAGATACATCATAGGCGGTTCCCACGCAGAAAGGTAAAATTTTACTCGCCCTCCACCAACGATCACACTCCACGGCTTGTCCAAAACAACGGGTGTCGTCCAACTTTCAACAATCCTGGGGGAGTTCTGTTTAAATTATTTGCGAATTTGTTTTTGATCCTTTGATCATAGGACTGGGCATCCTAGTTACTAGCCATTTTCTCGTGAATGATGAGCGGAGTCCACTCATCGTGAGAATAACCCACCTAGCATGGAAGATACTGCTAGCCCCTAGTCACTACATGAGCGATTCGGGCATACAAAATAGATTATTATTTGATGGTTTAGAGTTTGGCACATGCAAATTTACTTGGAACGACAGGTAAATACCGCATATAGGTAGATATGGTGGACAATCATGGAAGAAACTTGGTTCAAGGATTTTGGATGCACAAGCAGTATTCCCGCTTAGTACAGATATTTTGGCTAGCAAAGGATTCTAAATAGCAAGCACCACATGTTAGAGGATCCACAACAATATAACTTCTATACAAATATACCCAAGCATAATTCATTATGTTGTCTTCCTTGTCCAACTTCAACTAACTTGCTCAGGTTTGAAAATAATTAATGGGGCTCACAATCATAGAAGATGTCCAAGATAGTATATTTATATGCGAAATCTCTCTTCCTTCAATATTCTTTCATGAATTGTTCAAGTGACCAATACAATGTTTGCTAACCTTCAAAAAATTTGCCACCTCTACTTCTTATATGTGAAGTCATTACTCCCCATGGGATAAGCATATGAAACATATATAATTTCAGATTTATGACATTCAAATCATTCAACCATTTACTCATAGGATATAAGTGAAGCACACAAGTAAATGACAAACTACTCCAAAAAGACATAAGTGAAGATCAATGAGTAGTTAAATAATTATGTAGCTATGTGAAGACTCTCTCTCATTTAAGCATTTCAGATCTCGGTATTTTATTCAAACAGCAAGCAAAACAAAAGAAAATAAAATGACGCTCCAAGCAAAACACATATCATGTGGTGAATAAAAGATATAGCTCCAAGTAAGGTTACCGATGAACGAAGACGAAAGAGGGGATGCCATCCGGGGCATCCCCAAGCTTAGGCTTTTGGTTCTCCTTGAATATTACCTTGGGGTGCCTTGGGCATCCCCAAGCTTAGGCTCTTGCCACTCCTTATTCTGTAGTCCATCGAATCTTTACCCAAAACTTGAAAACTTCACAACACAAAACTCAACAGAAACTCGTAAGCTCCGTTAGCGAAAGAAAACAAAACACCACTTCAAGGTACTGTAATGAACTCATTCTTTATTTGTATTGGTATTAAATCTTCTGTATTCCAACTTCTCTATGGTTTATAAATGTAACGCCCCGGATCCGATGCGCCAGGTGTCTGCCAGTTATTCGCTGTCGTTGCCACGTCATTTGCTTGCGTGTTGCATTTTGCCATGTCATCATCTGCATTTTATATCATGCCATCTTGTGCATTGCATTTGCATACGTGTTCGTCTCTTGCATCCGAGCATTTTCCCCGTTATCCGTTTTGCAATCCGGCGCTCCTATCTCCTCCGGTGCACCCCTCTTCTTTTCTTTCGTGTGCGGGTGTCAAACTTTCTCGGAATGGACCGAGGCTTGTCAAGTGGCCCTAGTATACCACCCGGAGACCACCGGTCAAGTTTCGTTCCATTTGGAGGTCGTTTGGTACTCCAACGGTTAACCGGGCATCCGCTAAGTCCTTTTGTGTGTTGCAGCAAAACCCCCCCTTCAAACAGTCCCAAAACCCCTCTAAGTCCCTGCCATGCTCTCGGTCGTTCGATCATGATCGCGTGGGCGAAAACCGCACCTCGTTTGGACTCTCCTAGCTCCCTCTACCTATATAAACACCCCCCTCCCCCGAAATTCGCGGATGAAATCCACCCTAACCCTAGCTCCGCTCCCCTCGCGCCGCCGGACATGTCCGCGCCGCCGTCGGACATGTCCAACCGCCGCCTCCGCGAATCACACGCCGCCACCTGTCCTGGCCGCCGTCCCCGCCGCCGCGGCCCGCCGGGCCCAGGCGCGGCTCGCCCAGGCCCGCGCGCCCCGCCGCCGCCCGCCGCCCGATCCCGCCGGCCACCGCGCGCCTCGCCGCCTCGCCGCCTCGCGCCTCGTCCCCGCCGCCGGCTGCCCCGGACCCCGCCGCCTCCGCGCACGCCTCCTACGCCAGCACCCGAGCCCGCGGCCCGTCGCCCGCCGGAGTGCGCCGCCCGCCCCGCCGCCGGAGCGCGCCTCCACCCCGGAGCTCCGCCGTCGCCAGAGCCCGTCGCTCGCGCCTCCACCGCCTTCGCCGCCCTCCGCCGCCGTCGCGCCGGATCCGGCTAGGGGCCGGCCAGATCCGGCGCCCCCTCCCCCGCCGGCGTCCTTCCCTTCTTCCTCCGGCCAGCCGAGCCCGCGCCGGTGACCCCGAGCCTGCGTTGACTTCGCCCCCCTCGAGGTTGTTTTTTTTTGCCAAGTCCTGCAAGTTTGCATTATCATGCCATGTTCTCTGCATCGTAACTTTGTACATGTAGCCCCGATTCGCGCGTGTAATATGTCAAATTGTTCGTCTCGTGATGCTCTTTATTTTGTTCAATTGCACCATGTTCATTAGAGGTCATCTTGATGCCAAAATCTCTGTTGGAAGAGGGCTAGTTGCTGTTATTCTCTGGTTCTTATCAGAACTTGGAGATTTGTCATTTTTGTATCATTTAATCTGTGCATCTTTTGAGCATGAGCTCTACATGTGTTTTGAAGTATGCCATGCCATCTTTCCAGTGGTGTAGTCCATGTATTTTTGTGATCTCTGTGGTGACTAGCACAAGCATGCAAAGTAGGCCCCGTAATATTTCTGATTTCAGGGACTTAAGTGTTTTCTCTAAGTCCTTGTCTGCTGTAATTTTGTTGCCATGTAAACTTGATGCTACAGAGAGATCCATGCATATTTTGAAGATGTTCAGTAAGGATGTTTTGTAGCTATTGTTGTAATTGATCCATTCCTGTCCTTGTTTGCAATCATGGAGTGACATAGAATGATTCAATCTTGCTCTACTTTTGCTATAAAATATTTCTGGCAGGTTCTTAACATGATATGCAATTTTGCCAAGCTTATTGTAGTTGATCCATACATGCTATGCTATTGTTCTTGCCATGGTTAGCTTCATAAACATGCCATATTGCTTTAGGTATGCTTTTTTTTTGTCATGCATTGCGTTGTGGTGAGTGCATCAAGCTCACAAAGAGGCCTATATATTAATATTTCTGCCATGCTCTGTTTTCTGCTAAGTCTGAAACCTGATAACAACACTTGCTATGTTTACATGCTTGCCATCATATCTTGTGGTCCTTTTTGGCTTATGGTCAGTAAGGGACTTTTGTCATATGCTTTGAGCAGATTCATGCCATGCTTTGCTTTGCCATGTTAAGTCCCTGTAGCATGTTGATATCGTGCTCTGAACATTGCAACCTGATGTTATTTCTGCCATGTCCAGTAATTTCTCTAAGTCTGTGAACCTGTTATTATTTGCAATCTTGCCATGTCCTTTTGAGCTTGCTCTACTGATTTCTGGAGATAGCTCAGTGTTCATGTTTTGTTGTGCTTTACCTTTACATCATGTCCATGCCTTTTTTTTCATGTTGAGTTGCTGTAGCATATTGTTTTGATGCTTGCATTATGCCTAGTTGCTGTTTTGGCAGATTGTTGCTATGTCTTGTTTGGAGTGTATGTGTTGCACCGTTGCTCCGTTTTGAGCGTGCTCTATATGAAACTTGCTTACTTTTGCATGTAGTCTCACTTTATCATGTTGCATCCTTGTTTTGAGGTGTTTGCTTGATGTTTGTATGCATTTTGCATCAATGCCATGTTTAACTTGTCTTGCTCATATCTTCTAGACCGTAGCTCCGAATCTAATGAACTTTATATGTAACTTGACTAGAATTTCGTGTAGATCATCGTGGTGTTCTTTAACTTGCTGTTTAACAACTTCAACTTAATGCTTATTCAGTTCTGGACCAATTTCGAAATTTGCATATGAGGACTTACCGGATTTGTTATATGTTGTTTCCGGCCTCATTTAAACTTGCCTTGATGTGTTGTTCTTGTATGCATCATCTCTTGTCATGAGTAGCTTCATATAGCCTTGTCATGCATCATACTTGGTTGAGCATCATGCCTTGTTCTTGTGCGGTGTGTTTACCTTGTTGTGTGCTTCTTCTCGATAGTTCCCGTGTCGTTGCGTTCGTGAGGATTCGTACGTCTTCGTGGCTTCATCTTCTTCGTGGATTCGTTCTTCTTCCTAGCGGGATTTCAGGCAAGATTACCGTCACCTTGGATCTCATTACTATCATTGCTATGCTAGTTGCTCCGTTCTATCGCTTTGCTGCGCTACCTATTCTCTTGCTCCTCAAGCCTCCCAAATTGCCATGAACCTCTAACCTTTGTCACCCTTCCTAGCAAACCGTTGTTTGGCTATGTTACCGCTTTGCTCAGCCCCTCTTATAGCGTTGCTAGCTGCAGGTGAAGATGAAGATTGCTCCATGTTGGATTATGTTTATGTTGGGATATCACAATATCTCTTATATTATTAATGCATCTATATATTTTGGTAAAGGGTGGAAGGCTCGGCCTTATGCCTGGTGTTTTGTTCCACTCTTGCCGCCCTAGTTACTGATATACCGGTGTTATGTTCCCGGATTTTGCGTTCCTTACACGGTTGGGTGATTTATGGGACCCCCTTGACAGTTCGCCTTGAATAAAACTCTTCCAGCAAGGCCCAACCTTGGTTTTACCATTTGTCCAGCCTATTTATTTTCCCTAGGGAGTCACTCTCTCGAGGGTCATCTTATTCTAACCCCCCCCCCCCGGGCCAGTGCTTCTCTAAGTGTTGGTCCGAACCGAGCAGCCTGCGGGGCCACCTCGGGGAAACTCGAGGTTTGGTTTTACTCGTAGCTTGACTTATCCGGTGTTGCCCTGAGAACGAGATATGTGCAGCTCCTATCGGGATGTCGGCGCATCGGGCGGCTTTGCTAGTTTTGTTTTACCATTGTCGAAATGTCTTGTAACCGGGATTCCGAGACTGATCGGGTCTTTCCGGGAGAAGGAATATCCTTTGTTGACCGTGAGAGCTTATCATGGGCTAAGTTGGGACACCCCTGCAGGGTATTATCTTTCGGAAGCCGTGCCCGCGGTTATGTGGCAGATGGGAATTTGTTAATATCTGGTTGTAGATAACTTTACACTTGACCTTATTTAAAACGCATCAACCGTGTGTGTAGCCGTGATGGTCTCTTCTCGGCGGAGTCCGGGAAGTGAACACGGTTTCTGGGTTATGTTTGACGTAAGTAGGAGTTCAGGATCACTTCTTGATCATGGCTAGTTCACGACCGTTCCGTTGCTTCTCGTCTCGCTCTTATTTGCGTAAGTTAGCCACCATACTTGCTTAGTCGCTGCTGCAACCTCACCACTTTACCCCTTCCTTTCCCATTAAGCTTTGCTAGTCTTGATACCCATGGTAATGGGATTGCTGAGTCCTCGTGGCTCACAGATTACTACACCACCAGTTGCAGGTTCAGGTTATGCGATGATCATGACGCGAGAGCGATGTTCGCTTGTTTGGAGTTCTTCTTCTGCTTCTTCTTCGATCAGGGGATAGGTTCCAGGTCGGCAGCCTGGGCTAGTAGGGTGGATGTCGGTTGAGTTTCTGTTTATGTTTCATCCGTAGTCGGATGTTGATCTCTTGTATGATGTATTGATGTATTCTTGCGGCATTTGTATGCCTTGTATGTATCCCCAAATATTATGTAATGTTGATGTAATGATATCCACCTTGCAAAAGCGTCTTCAAGATGCGCTTCTATCCTTGGTGGGACCTACGTGTTCCTTTAGGATAGGGTCGCATCTTGGGCGTGACAATAAACTATTTTACTAGCCATAGATTCATCAAAATAAGCAAACAACACACGAAAAACAGAATCTGTCAAAAACAGAACAATCTGTAGTAATCTGTAACTAACGCAAACTTCTGGAACTCAAAAAATTCTACCAAAATAGGAAGACCTAGATAATTTGATTATTGATGTGCTGAAATTGGAATCAGTATTTTATCACGTTCTGGTGATTTTAAACAATTGTTTTCGTGAACAGAAAGTTTCTGGAATTTTCAGCAAGATCAAATAACTATCATCCAAGAAGATCCTATAAGTCTTACTTGGCACAAACACTAATTAAAACATAAAACTACATCTAACCAGAGGCTAGATCAAATATTTATTACTAAACCGAACCAAAAAGTAAGAAACTAAAAATGAAATTGGGTTGCCTCCCAACAAGCGCTTACGTTTAACGCCCCTAGCTAGGCATGATGGTTTCAATGATGCTCACATAAAAGATAAGAATTGAAACATAAAGAGAGCATCATGAAGAATATGACTAGCACATTTAAGTCTAACCCAATTCCTATGCATTGGGATTTTGTGAGCAAACAACTTATGGGAACAATAATCAACTAGCATAGGAAGGCAAAACAAGCATAACTTCAAAACTTTAAGCACATAGAGAGGAAACTTGATATTATTGCAATTTCTACAAGCATATGTTCCTCCCTCATAATAATTTTCAGTAGCATCATGAATGAATTCAACAATATAACCAGCACCTAAAGCATTCTTTTCATGATCTACTTGCATAAAAAATTTACTACTCTCCACATAAGCAAAATTCTTCTCATTCGGAATAGTGGGAGTATCATGAGACTTGAATACTATAAATTGTTTCCACATTAAAAGAGTAATGTTTTGAAAAAGGGTACTCATAATCATGACAAGTTTTATAAATATAATCATCACTACTTTTTATAGCATAAGTTTCATCACAATAATCATCATAAGTAGCAACTTTGTTCTTATCATAATCAATTGAAACCTCTTCCGAAATAGTGGATACATCACTAAATAAAGTCATGACCTCTCCAAATCCACTTTCATAAATATTATAAGATCCAACATCCTCCAAAATAGTGGGATCATTACTTCCTAAAGTTGACACTCTTCAAAACCCACTTGTATCAATATAATCATCATAGGTAGAAGGCATGCTATCATCGTAACAACTTTGCATATCAAAACTTGGGAGGCTAAAAATATCATCATTATTAAACATAGCATCCCCAAGCTTGGGAAAAACATTAATTTCAGCAAATATATTCTCAAATATGTCATCCTCATCAAACATAGCTTCCCCAAGCTTGGGCCTTTTCATATCATAAGCATAAACACTCTCATCATTAATAGTATGGATATCACCAATAGTATAGCAATTATCATATTCTTCCAAGCAAGTGCCAAAAAGATTTTCAAGATCATAAGAAGTATCCTTATGTTCCCAATCATAATCATCACAACAAGCAATAGGCATAACGAGATCATCATCAAGTGTATCATCTTCCACAATTATTTTTGATTCATTTTCATGAGGCACAACAATAATGGTAGCAACATTATTTGGGAGAGATATCTTTTTACCTCTCTTCCTTTTTTCCTTTCTTCTTCTTCACCACATCATGTCTGGGTTCAATCCTCTTTTTGGAGCTCCTTATTAATGAGATTGGTTGAATAGAAGGCTCCTCCTCGTTACCTGATTCATCATAAGATATAATAGGGGAATATTGGGAAGTCTCTTCCCTTTCATTAGTATTCTCTTCATCTTCTATTTGTTTTCTTTGCTTTATGTAATTGGCAATATAAGGACTTTCAATGCAATTCACCGCACAATATATATAAATTTCCTCTAGATCAAAACCAAGAAGTTTGTCACGGGCAAATTCTGGAAGATGCTTAGTTATACGTTTCATTTCTTCGTAACCCATAAGCAAACTAAGTTCATTATAATGTGCAAGGGAAATCAAGTCATCACAATTTTTGGACACGATTAGATCATGAAACAATTTGCATCGGATATTTAGATGACCCCGTCCATTGCAAAGTTCACAAGTACGGCTAAGAAAATTTAAATTTTCAGCACAAAGATCTAGCCTTTCTTGCAACAATTTAGTTTCTAAATGCTTATGCCTCTTGCAATATTTATCTTCCCTATTTGGTGTGTACTTGCAAACCCAATGCACTCCACAAAAATTGACATGTTTATATGAGACATTTTCATCATAACTAGTGCAATCATCATTAGTACTATGGATATTCAAAGAGTTCATACTAACTACATTGCAATCATACTCATCATTCAAAGATTTAGTGCCAAACATTTTATAGACCTCTTCGTCTAACACTTTGGCACAATTTTCCTTCCCATCATACTCACGAAAGACATTAAAAAGATGAAGCGTATGAGGTAGACTCAATTCCATTTTTTTGTAATTTTCTTTTATAAACTAAATTAGTGCTAAAACAAGAAACAAAAAGATTCGATTGCAAGATCTAAAGATATACCTTCAAGCACTCACCTCCCCGACAACGGCGCCAGAAAAGAGCTTAGTTGACGGGATGTGAGTGCCGCTTACCTAGCCTCCCCAGCAACGGCGCCAGAAAAGAGCTTAGTTGACGGGATGTGAGTGCCGCTTACCTAGCCTCCCCAGCAACGGCGCCAGAAAAGAGCTTGATATCTACTACGCCACCTTCTTCTTGTAGACGTTGTTGGGCCTCCAAGTGCAGAGGTTTGTAGGATAGTAGCAAATTTCCCTCAAGTGGATGACATAAGGTTTATCAATCTGTGGGAGGCGTAGGATGAAGATGGTCTCTCTCAAGCAACCCTGCAACCAAATAACAAAGAGTCTCTTGTGTCCCAAACACACCCAATACAATGGTAAATTGTATAGGTGCACTAGTTCAGCGAAGAGATGGTGATACAAGTGCAATATGGATGGTAGATATAGGTTTTTGTAATCTAAAAATATAAAAACAGCAAGGTAACTAATGATAAAAGTGAGAGTAAACGGTATTGCAATGCTAGGAAACAAGGCCTAGGGTTCATACTTTCACTAGTGCAAGTTCTCTACAATAATAACATAATTGGATCATATAACTATCCCTCAACATGCAGCAAAGAGTCACTCCAAAGTCACTAATAGAGGAGAACAAATGAAGAGATTATGGTAGGGTACGAAACCACCTCAAAGTTATTCTTTCCTATCAATCCATTGGGCTATTCCTATAAGTGTCACAAACAGCCCTAGAGTTCGTAGTAAAATAACACCTTAAGACACACATCAACCAAAACCATAATGTCACCTAGATACTCCAATGTCACCTCAAGTATCCGTGGATATGATTATACGATATGCATCACACAATCTCAGATTCATCTATTCAACCAACACCAAGAACTTCAAAGAGTGCCCCAAAGTTTCTACCAGAGAGTCAAGACGAAAACGTGTGCCAACCCCTATGCATAAGTTCACAAGGTCACTGAACCCGCAAGTTGATCACCAAAACATACATCAAGTAGATCACGTGATATCCCATTGTCACCACAGATAAGCACATGCAAGACATACATCAAGTGTTCTCAAATCCTTAAAGACTCAATCCGATAAGATAACTTCAAAGGGAAAACTCAATCCATTACAAGAGAGTAGAGGGGAAGAAACATCCTAAGATCCAATTATAACAGCAAAGCTCGCGATACATCAAGATCGTACCACCTGAAGAAGACGAGAGAGAGAGAGATCAAACACATAGCTACTGGTACATACCCTCAGCCCCGAGGGTTAACTACTCCCTCCTCATCATGGAGAGCACCGGGATGATGAAGATGGCCACCGGTGAGGGATCCCCCCTCCGGCAGGGTGCCGGAATAGGGTCCCGATTGGTTTTTGGTGGCTACAGAGGCTTGCGGCGGCAGAACTCCCGATCTGTTCTGTTCCTCGATGGTTTTAGGGTATATGGAGATATATAGGCGAAAGAAGTTGGTCAGGGAGCCACGAGGGGCCCACAAGGGTGGAGGGCGCGCCCAGGGGGGTGGGCGCGCCCAGCTGCCTCGTGCTCTCCTCGTTGATCCCCTGGCGTGCACTCCAAGTCTCCCGTATTGCTTTCTTTTCAAAAATAACTTTTCCGAAGGTTTCATTCCGTTTGGACTCCGTTTGATATTCCTTTTCTGCGAAACACTGAAACAAGGGAAAAACAGAAACTGGCACCGGGCTCTGGGTCAATAGGTTAGTCCCAGAAGTAATATAAAAGTGCATAGTAAAGCCCATAAAACATCCAAGATGGATAATATAATAGCATGAATACTTCATAAATTATAGATACGTTGGAGACGTATCAGTGCGATGGCTGTTGGCGGCGGGGAAGAAGACATTAGATGGCAGATGGCCGAGTTGGGGGATAAATCATGTTGCCGTGGACGAGGCGGTCGTAGGAAGGGCAACGACAAGCTGAACGACGGTGTCGATGAAGTGAGAGGACGCGATGAAAGGTTCCTGGTCCAGCGCCGTGGATGAGAGACGTCCATCTCTTGCAGTGGACGACGGGGTAGCGGCTTCGGCAAGGTGGAGGATGGGGTGGCGGACGGAGGAGGCTGGCCGTAGTGGGGAGGTTGTTGTGGTGCCGACGGTGTATGAATGGGGAAATGGAGGGGGAGGGGGATATCAATCTTTGGGACGCGCTTGTCTAAAATGTCGGAAAGTTATGAACTTATCCCCCGTTTAAAATTTCAGACATCATGTCGGTTGGGGATAGGACGGTAATCTCACATCTCCCAAATAGTTGCCGGTAGCGATTTCGGGCGAGGACAGGGTGCTTTTCCGCCCACAGTTGGCGCCCATGGTGTATGAACGGGGCTGACAGGTAGGGCGGTTGTGTCACGTCTGAGGGAAGTTACACATCTGCCCCTATTTAAAATATTTGCCTACATTGATTTCGGGCGAGGAGAGTTTGTTTTGCCGCCCACCGTGTATGAATGGGGAAATGGAGGAAGAGACACATGTCTTTCGGACGAGCTTGAATCAAATGTGTTTTGCTGCCCACGTTTGGCGCCCACCGTGTCTGAATGGGCTCAGAGGCAGTCGTGTCGCGTCTGATTGAAGTTACTAGTCTACCCCTATCGACAAAGTGTGTAAATCTGGTCGATAAGGATGTCAAAGTGTCAGGGGTAGATAGTAATTTCCATCTCGCAAACACTTGCTTCGGGCAGCCCACAAATGATAGTGGGTGTTTAGCCGCTTCGTTCGAAACTTGGGAGAATTAGCATTCACGTTTGCCCTGGGCCCTGGCAACTAAATTCAAATCCAATTTGTATTCGATTACGAATATCCATCGATAATTCTACGTTTTGTTATTTATTTCTTCAAAACCACAACAAAGATTTATTCCACCTTTATATATGATTATGATTTAGAAATGCCGTGATCTTCGAATTCAGTAGGCTGGATACACTTCGAGTCAACCAGTTATTCATCCAATACAATATGCTCACACAAAAAATAGTTCACCTTATGTCAATCATACAAGTACTTAGGATTACCTCGCCTAAAAATTTCGAATCATTACAACACATGGACAACATAGGGGGTCTTACAACATAATCCATTCGGAGACATGACACAACATGCAAGTACAATAATCTATTGACAATTTCAACTGGTATCTAAAGAAGAACTGGGATTACCCTGGGCTTCAGATAGCAGAAACAGCAGGACCTCCTCCATCTTCAAATGCAGCATTCTTACTTCCTCCAATTCTTGGGTTGCTTCCATAATGTGTGCAGCTAATTGCATAATTTCCAGCCTCAAGATCAAGATTACCTCATTCATGGCAGCCACACCATTTCTTTCTGCCTCTAGTAGAGCCTCAAGAACTATAATATATGTGCTCAGACTGCTCTCCGGTGGTGTCGCCTCTGAACTGCTACCATCTGGTAACATGGATGGCGCACTGCTTCCACAAATAGATTCTGGGGTTGTACATTGTGTCCTAGTGTGAACGGCATCCTGAAAGTTTTCCGCTGGACATAAGTAAGAGATAGTTATCGCATGATCCAGGCAGTAAGCTTACATGGTAAACGACATACGAATTATTGCCGAGCATGGAAAGCTATATTTAAATGGTTCGAAGCAGCATCATCCGGAAAGAAATTAAAATGGTAAGATGAAACTAGGGATGTAAGTGGCAAATAAACGACATCCGCCAGTCCCATCTAGTTAGTTTTTGCTAGCTCCCTAGTTCATTTTCCTCAAAAAACAAAAACTCTTTTGAACTATCATACCACTAGTGGACTTTAATCGGGATTAAACGGGACCCAGTTGACATCCCTAGTTGAAAGGGAGTGTACCACCGCTATATTTAAGTTGCCAAGGCATCTAAGCAGTTCAAATAATCTGAGAAAGCACTTAACAGTGTGGCCTCATATAAACTACGAAGACGGTCTTGTGATGAAGTTCAGAGGAAAAGTTAAGGACTCAAATGAACTAGGCATGCATTTCTTTACGATAGTACAACAGGCACTGCTGACATATTGGCCAACTCAGGTATAGCCTAACAAGTAACAAACAAGCATTTGAATCAACCAATACAGCAAACCAGACAACTAAACTATTTGTAATTCTGTAGGATTACAGGTTGAGGGCACAAGCCAAGAAAGCATCCCACACGCATTACATTTCACATGTACTAAAACACACTGGCTTACCATATGTTGCTGTGAAGCCTCGCTGCTGTTGCAATGTTCTTTGAAGATATCGTCAGCATCCCGTGGTTGCAAATCTAGTTGTTGTAGTTTATTCTGCATCCTCTATTTAGGTAAAATTAATTTTAATCGCATGCACTGGTTCGAATTGATCATCAATGGTTCATCTAAACTAATGAAAGAAGGGTGTGTGCTTACACGACAATATATCTGCTTCACTCTATTTTTATTATTGTTCGAGGTGCCAGCCCCAAAAGAACAAATATTTTGATTGATGGGGTTGGCAGCTCCATAATTAATAGAAGCATCAAATTAGTCATGCAACTTGGGAAGATCAAGAACACACAAAAAAGTAATGAACAGAGGCTCGGAGCAGTGATGTAATAGCTAGCATCAGAAAATGTAGGGTAAAACAAACAAAAAGTAGAGGAACCACATGCTAGTTTGCTGATGTGTAAGTAAGCATAGGGAACATGAAGCAGTCTGATGGAACCAATAGGTGGCATCAGAACAACACCATTATCATAAATATAGCATGCAAGAAGTAAAATAGTAGGCAGTGATATCTAGGAAGTACAGTAATACTTAGGACAAAACTAAAGCATATTAACTATATGTGCATTGGTATGTGATTTAGCACATGTAACATGTTCACTGCCAGAAGTATGGCCCTACAGGTGCAAGCAGAATAACGCGTCTCATGAAAAATTGAATGATGCCCCAAAGAAATTCAAAGGCGGTGCTTATGCTAAGAAAGTGACCATAGGCACCGGTCGTTGGATAATAGTACCTGATTCTCGGCGGCGCATGGGTAACGTTGTCATACTTGATAGCTAAGGACCGTCGATGGTGCTCGTGTTGCGGTTGAGTTTGGGCCGGCTGTCGCCGTCGCTAAAGCAGCTTCGGTGCTTCAGTTGCGGCGCCTGTCGACATACAAGAAAGCTCATCTGTGGTAAGTGAATAGTTGCACGATAAAGAAGAGAAAAACTGAAGGAGTACAAATCAAAATAACCTGATGAGGCTGCGGCGTCAGTAAAGCAGGGCCGGTGGAGTTGAATATGGCGTCCGTGGAGCAGGTCCGGTGCAGTGGACGAAGGCTTCGGCGCGCACGGTGTACAGTGCTTTCGGTGAGGCAGATCTGTTGCGGCGGACAAGGGCTTGTATGAAGGGCCAGCGATGGGGCGGACGAAGGAGTCAGAAAAGAGCTGATGTCAACTACACAACCTTCTTCTTGTAGACGTTGTTGGGCCTCCAAGTGCAGATGTTTGCAGGACAGTAGCAAAGTTCCCTCAAGTGGATGACCTAAGGTTTATCAATCCGTGGGAGGCGTAGGATGAAGATGGTCTCTCTCAAACAACCCTGCAACCAAATAACAAAGAGTCTCTTGTGACCCCAACACACCCAATACAATGGTAAATTGTATAGGTGCACTAGTTCGGCGAAGAGATGGTGATACAAGTGCATTATGGATGGTAGATATAGGTTTTTGTAATCTGAAAGTATAAAAACAGCAAGGTAACTAATGATAAAAGTGAGCGTAAACCGTATTGCAATGCTAGGAAACAAGGCCTAGGGTTCATACTTTCACTAGTGCAAGTTCTCTCAACAATAATAACATGGTTGGATCATATAACTATCCCTCAACATGCAACAAAGAGTCACTCCAAAGTCACTAATAGCGGAGAACAAACGAAGAGATTATGGTAGGGTGCGAAACCACCTCAAGGTTATTCTTTCTGATCGATCTATTCAAGAGTCCGTAGTAAAATAACACGAAGCTATTATTTCCGTTCGATCTATCATAGAGTGCGTACTAGAATAACACCTTAAGACACAAATCAACCAAAACCCTAATGTCACGTAGATACTCCAATGTCACCACAAGTATCCATGGGTATGATTATACGATATGCATCACACAATCTCAGATTGATCTATTCAAACCAACACAAAGTACTTCAAAGAGTGCCCAAAGTTTCTACCGGAGAGTCAAGACGAAAACGTGTGCCAACCCCTATGCATAAGTTCACGAGGTCACGCAACCCGCGAGTTGATCACCAAAACATACATCAGGTGAATCACATGATATCCCATTGTCACCACAGATAAGCACATGCAAGACATACATCAAGTGTTCTCAAATCCTTAAAGACTCAATCCAATAAGATAACTTCAAAGGGAAAACTCAATCCATTACAAGAGAGTAGAGGGGGAGAAACATCATAAGATCCAACTATAATAGCAAAGCTCGCGATACAACAAGATCGTACCACCTAAAGAACACGAGAGAGAGAGAGAGAGAGAGATCAAACACATAGCTACTGGTACATACCCTCAGCCCCGAGGGTGAACTACTCCCTCCTCGTCATGGAGAGCGCCGGGATGATGAAGATGGCCACCGGTGAGGGTTCCCCCCTCCGGCCGGGTGCCGGAACAGGGTCCTGATTGGTTTTTGGTGGCTACAGAGGCTTGCGGCAGCGGAACTCCCGATCTATTATGTTCCCCGATGTTTTTAGGGTATATGGATATATATATATATAGGCGAAAGAAGTCGGTCAGGGGAGCCACAAGGGGCCCACGAGGGTGGGGGGCGCGCCCTGGGGGGCAGGCGCGCCTCCCTGCCTCGTGGCCACCTCGTTGCTTCCCTGACGTACACTCCAAGTCTCCTGGATTGCTTCCGTTCCAAAAGTAACTCTCCCGAAGGTTTCATTCCGTTTGTACTCCGTTTGATATTCCTTTTCTGCGAAACACTGAAATAGGCAAAAAAAACAGCAATTTGGGCTGGGCCTCCGGTTAATAGGTTAGTCCCAAAAATAATATAAAAGTATTTAATAAAGCCCATAAACATCCAAAACAGATAATATAATAGCATGGAACAATCAAAAATTACAGATACGTTGGAGACGTATCAAGGGCCTACACTGATGTGGACGAGGGCGCCGATTAAGCAGATCCGGTGCGGTGGACCATGATGGAGGTCAAGGAGATCTGGAGCGGTGTACATGCCAGTCGTTGAAGCGGCTCCGGTGAAGTGGTGAGTTGGCAGTTGGGGTTCCAAGGTGCGGAAGGTAGATCCGGCGGGGTGTGAGGTCCACCGCTGCGGCGGAGGACTAGATTTGGCGGCTTGTCGTGGTTGGGGGGTTGGCGCGGTCGGGGAGGGGAAGGGAAGGGCTCTGGGGAAGAATGTTGGGGGCAAAGAGGGGAAAACAATGGAGTTACCAAAGCAGCCCTTTTCTGTTCATGTGGCAGGGGTAAAACAGGAATATCGCAGGGCTAAACTTTCGGGCGCGAGATATTTCGATGTGAGCGGGAAGTTTGAAAGCTTTTGGAGCCTGAAATTATAAGTGTTCTGCTCTTGTACGGGCGACTATGATATCATGGCCGAGAATTTATTTATTTTGCACGCAAAAAAAAGTGCAAGTTTTGAAAATCAATGTCTCCAACTCGAAACTTAGATTGTCCATTCAATTCAAATATGGATCATTGAGCTAGTACAAGCAAATACCATCATACGGTCCAATTCAAATGAAATTCCAAATGTGTTTATCCTAAATACGATGACAAAAGCAAAAAATGTGTATGTGTATGAATAAAGTGGATGATTATAAAGTTTGAACATGCCCGTACGTGTATATCACTAGGTTTGATATATGAATTTGAAATCACGAAATCCCGGCTTAAAAAATGTACCTCCGTTTAAATGAGTTACAAAAGCTAATGATGGAGTCGAATTCCAAAATTCCAATCTTAGGTTTGTAATTCTGGTATATCAAGGTATATCATGCATGTTCAAAAGTATCGTTATCTCATAGTCCAAACTGTGAAACAAATTGATCAACCATGAGTGCACACACTATTGACCATATATATCTCAATTACGCTAAAGTCCCTCAAATATAGACACCTAACTCATTATCTGAAGCCAATGCCCCCCACCCCACCCACCCCCCTCTGTCGCCCCCCCCCCACACACACACACATCGTTCTCTCCCGCAGACATGAACACACGAGCACATTAACACCCCTTCTCTTCTAAAGTCCGGACCCCAATATAGGTCTCTTATCACTTTGTCTCTCGGGCATGCACACATCTCTTCCCCCACTCTCCAGGTCTCCCGGCATCCCTCTTTCCCAAGCACACGCACTATGTACGTAGAGTGTATCTTTCCCATACACACAAAAATTTGCCCCCAAACGTCTATCTCCCTAGTTATGTGGTTCTCGCACGCTCACCTCACACACCACCCCCACTGCAAACAAGCACACTTTGTCTCCTTGTGCACCACTCTCCTCTTTCTATCTCTCCCACATGCGGACCCGCCCCAGCTCCTTCCTTGTATACATATATGCCGTGACTCTTTCCATAGCTCCCTAATATACCATCGTTCTCAATCTCGCACGTTGTTCTCTACACCATCTATTCAAGATCTCTCATGAAGTACCTATCACACACACGATGACTCGCTTCCCTTGCGTCTCCGTACATAGGCCAATTTCGAACAACATCAACATTGTCTCCCTATCTATACGCCAGTTATGGACACAAACGACCCCTCTCCCCACCCCCCCTCTTTTCCTCTCTCTCTCTCTCTCTCCGTCGCTAGCTCTCTCTCTCTCTCTCTCACACACACACCCCTCTCCCACACACACTCGATGTCTCTTCCAAATAGTCTGCTCCCCGCCCGCACCCATGCTATCCCGCTACTACACATGCCTTTGTCTCTCTTTGACACACATGTCACACCATTCCCCTTCCCGTATACTAGGTTTACATCATTAGTGGTCTCTCTACTCCACATGCGGACCCGCCCCAGCTCCTTCCTTGTATACATATATGCCGTGACTCTTTCCATAGCTCCCTAATATACCATCGTTCTCAATCTCGCACGTTGTTCTCTACACCATCTATTCAAGATCTCTCATGAAGTACCTATCACACACACGATGAATCGCTTCCCTTGCGTCTCCGTACATAGGCCAATTTCGAACAACATCAACATTGTCTCCCTATCTATACGCCAGTTATGGACACAAACGACCCCTCTCCCCCCCCCCTCTTTTCCTCTCTCTCTCTCTCCGTCGCTAGCTCTCTCTCTCTCTCACACACACACCCCTCTCCCACACACACTCGATGTCTCTTCCAAATAGTCTGCTCCCCGCCCGCACCCATGCTATCCCGCTACTACACATGCCTTTGTCTCTCTTTGACACACATGTCACACCATTCCCCTTCCCGTATACTAGGTTTACATCATTAGTGGTCTCTCTACTCCACATACACAAACTCCCTCTCACACATAAACGCGCGCACAAACACACACAGACACGCACAAACACCCATCTAGCTATCTGGATCCTTCTTTTAAGACACACGCCCTTTCATATTCTCTACAACTCTAGATATGTATATATCCCCCCCTCTCTAGCTCAGATGCACACCAAAATTCTCCATCTCTCTAACTCACACATCTCTCCCCATGCCCGCATGTGTATCTCACACACTCACTCTCTGATTATGTCTATGTGTCTCCACGTTACACAACACAAAGCCCCATGTACATGTCTCTCTCTATCCTCCACACACATGGACACAAAGAATCTCTTATCATTGCCTCGGTCTCTAGACATATGACACACACACACACTGTCTCTCTCTCTCTCTCTCTCGCAAACACACTCAACACTACTAGGAAAAGGCTTGCCAGTGGCGCACCTGTTTTGGCCATTAATGGTGCACTACAGGTGCGCCACTAGCATCACGCCACTAGTAATTAATACTAATGGCGCACCGCACCCCTGGTGCGCCATTAGTATACCAGATACTAATGGCGCACCAGGGAGTGCGCCATTAGTAAATCACACGGTGCGCCATTAGTATACCAGATACTAATGGCGCACCACATAGAAGTGCGCCATTACTAACAACTTTTTTTCAAAAAAATTTCAGAAATTTTTTTTTCAAATTTTTTTTCTTTTTTTCTTAATCTCGGGTCACTATGGCTTAATCTCGGATCAATATGCTTAATCTCAAGTCAAATCACACTCCGTGGTCAAACATCCCGAAAGGTCACCCATCCTCACACTACTCCAGCCCAAGCACGCTTAACTTCAGAGTTCTATCTAACCCCAGCACCAGCTCACTTAACACGCACTTGTTGATATATCTAGCATATCAATCCTATTAAACCTTGTTGATGTCTACGACTTTGTTCATGTTCATGAGTGTGATGAAATTTTGAAAAAATATTTCAAACTTTCGTTCATATTATGTATCATATTTTGAACATTTTTTCCAAAAAAATTGTGAAACTATTTTTTCTGTTACTAGTGGCGCACCTAGCAAATGGTATGCCACTAGTAAGTTTGAATTTTTTTTCCATTTTCCCCCTCTAGATCTTAAAAGCCCCGTATCTTTTTTTGTTAGGTTTTTGGGGATTCTAAAAATTCGGATGTATCTTTTCGAGTAGATGATTTTTCATATAAAAAACTTTTTAATCCGAATTCGTATGCAAAAGTTATGCCCATTTTACAAATTCCAGAGAGATTTTGCAAATAAAGTCGAAATTCATATTTGTAAGTTTTCCCAACAACTAGACCACATATCACATGGGAAACTTATTTTATTTTATTTTATTGACATTTCCATCATTTTCTTTTATTTTTTTAACCTGAAAAGGCGGTCCAGGGGGTGCATTCGGTGGAATTTTTGGGCAAAACTAGTAATGGCGCACCGTGGGTGTGGTGCGCCATTACTAGTTTTGAAAAAAAATATAAAAATTAGTAGTGGCGCACCGAGGGTGTGGTGCACCATTACTAGTTACTATCCCCTGGTGCTGCATTACTAGTTTTGAAAAAAAATTGTTAGTAGTGGCGCACCGAGGGTATGGTGCGCGATTACTAGTTAAAACTAGTAATGCGCATTATCCCCTGGTGCGCCATTACTAGTTTTGAAAAAAAAATAAAAAAATTGTTAGTAGTGGCGCACCGTGTGGTGCGCCATTAGTATTTGGACACTAATGGCGCACCAACACATGGTGCGCCGCTGCTATATAGTAGTGGCGCACCGCATGTGTGGTGCGCCATTAATGTCCATATTATCTATAGGCCTTTTCCTAGTAGTGCAACAAGGGTTTCCCCGTGAATAACTTACCGCCTATTCATCAACAGTCGTGGCAGTACGGTGAACACGAGACATGAAAAAGAATAAATCTACACGTGCGTAGACCAACTAGTATGACTACTAGGACTAGAGCAAGCCGAAAGCGCGCCGCCGTCACCCCCTCCTTATCAGCGATGGGAAAACCTTTGTTTTACACAGTCGAGAAGTCATTGCGCTAAGGCCCCACATGTTGAGCCGTTGAATAGAATGCAGATCCTAGTTTACGGAAACAAGTATCGATAATGCGTTTGTATCTCCATACTTATATTTCTTCTCTTGTAAAAAACCGAGTTGGTGATGATTGTATGGGTGCCATCTTGCAATAGACCGTCCGATCTATATCTGACAGATGGAAATTAAACTAAAAGATACCCGCACCTCTCTCCACATTTGCAGACAACAAGGCCTTCCCTCGTTCATCCTTATCTCCAACAACCTCATTGTTGAGCAATTAAAAAAGGAAGCCTCTGGAACAAACTGGCCTGGTGGCCCCTGCCGGCCGGTGTCGTCCATCCCCTTGCCACCGCTCAGTCCGACCACCAATCACCACCACGCCCCACTCCTCTTCACCTTATCTCCTCTTTCTTGAGATATCATTAGTTTTTACACATGGGATTACTCCTGCATGGGTCAATCACAACAAGTGTTTTATAAAAAAATGCATCTTGATGTTCCGTGCAATGCACGGACATCTTGCTAGTACTCCTACAGAAGACTAAGTTGGTGATGATGGTGTGTCTGCCATCCGTCATTTCTGACCATTAGATCTACATCTAACGACTATGAGGTAAGTTGTTTCCTTTTATCACCAACATCCCACTTCTCTACCAATTTGCAGAAAAACCCATAATTAGTATCTTAAAACCAGCCACACCCCTCCCTCACCTCACCAAAATAGCCCAAGGAATATTTTCTGATTGAAACATAATATATCTCTAGTGATATATGTATATCAAAATTAGAGTGTTTTGTATCAAGTTTGTGAATAAGTATTATTCTAATTATGATCCGTTGCAACGCACGTGAACATTGCTAGTATTTCCAACCATTCCAAAAAATGCTAGTATTTCCATAGTTTCGAGTTTTCCATCAAGATATTAGTCACTCATGGTTGATATTTACTTTCAATCACGTACACATAGGCACTATGTAACTAGCCTTGCTTATTGGCTTCCAAAGCTTAACTTCCACTCCTACTTACAATATGTAGAGTATTTAACAAAAAACTACCACTTTCAACCAGCCATAGGAAGAAACTATTGTACAAAAAATAGCAAAAACATACCCAAAATTTCTTAATCGTGCCAAAAACTACTACCTAGTGCCGATTAGGCTCGTTTAAACCCGTTTATGACAGGGTTGGCCCACACGTACATGCTGACGAGGTAGCTTAAACCAACACATCTTGTTTGACCATTGACACGAGGGACCCACATCTAACCTTCTATCCTGTTATATTCCCCCTCAAATCATTATTTTTCCTGAACATTACTTCAAACAGTACTGATGCGTGTTCGTCGGTAGCGTCGGTGATGAGGGGGTTGGCCGCCGCTCCACCAGACGGGCCAGACGCCGCGCTGGCCTCCGCACAGGTTGGCAGGCTGGCCTGAGCATGACTCACGCGCGAGGAAGCCACCGCACTGGCCTTCGCTCAAGCCAGATGGCTGGCCTTAGCGCGGCGCGTGCGAGCAAGCCGTCGTGCCGCCGTGCCAATCTAGCTACCAAACCTTGCGAACAAGCAGCTGGATGGAGCTATCTTGGCTAGCTAGCGGCCGCGAGCGCCGGACGGAGCTAGCATCCGGGCTGCCGCAAGATGGGCTCTGCACCGCCGGCGGTTTTGACCCCGCCTTCTGCCGGCAGCGGTAGCTGCGTCCCATGGCCGAAGATGACTAGGTGGACGGGCCGGAGGTAGGAGGTCACTCTGGGATTTTTGTGCAGACTGACATGTAGGTCCCACAAGTCATAACGCCTAAGTTGCCGGTCGAATAGAAGGCGTTGACTTAAGGGGCGACATGGGTTGAAACGTGCCTATAATGGCACTTTGTAGAGTAGTCGTTTCTTGGTAGGGCTGGTTGGTAAGGGCATGTACAATGGTTGATAAGGTACTCTTATCTTAAGTCTGCCACGTATGCAAGTGGTAGTAGTTTCTTGGCATTATTAGTGGTTTCTTGGCATTATGAGTGGTTTCTTGTAAGGAACAATGTACTACTAGCGACAAAAGGTGATTCTAGGTTGCGTTGTACTCCAACGAGTACTACTAGTGGTCACGGGAGTGTATACCTCGTTTTGTGAGTTCGATCCCGGCCGAACTCACGGCGGCCTTTTTTATATAGTAACTTCGCTGCGAGCCAATATTGTACACGGGTAGTTTGAGTTTTGAAGTCGAACGGACGTGTGGCACCACAATCTGGGTGCACTGGATAGCCCGGCCACGTGAACGGGTTTTCCTTCCCATCATCTCGTGGCTCGCGTGCTCGCCCTAGCCGCACCTCGCTTGCAGCTTCCTCATCAGCTAGTATCATATTTAAACTAGCGCCTCCCAATTAAGCCTGAGGAGCCGGAAAAGCCTGGCGCGGTATTGGGAACTGTGCAATATGGCTCTGTACGTAGTAAAGTGCTAGTACTCTACTACTCTGTAGCTTGTGACATTGCACACATGGACTTCACTCCATTATCGGCTCTATAAAAGAAATTCCTCTTGACGTGATTTTTTTTGTTTTGAAACGGAGGCAAAAGCTTTCCCTCATCTCATCCATAAAGAAGGAACTACTAACAAAGTTCGACGAGATCCATTACACCTCCACAAATGGAAGCGAAAAGCCTAGTCTCGCTGTATCAAATAACTCAAATGCTCTGCCCCTGCAGTAACCATCGCTGCTAAACAGGCTGCTAGTGTGTGCGTGAGAGGAGCGGCTGAGTAGGCCAGCTACGCGCTTGAATAGAGCACCGAGAGTACCCACTACGCAGGTGTACTTTCCCTGCATTGATAGTACAGCGATGGTTCCAGAGAACAGTACTGCCCTCCACTTCCAACTGTAGCTCCTTGGCCCTAAGATTCAAGAGTTCAAAACTGGTGCACTATACTAGAAGTACAGTACTACATCGACTACTAGTTGATAAAGTAGTACTAGTACTGCTGTAGTACGAGTACGTAGTAAATAATAGCCTCAGGAACGATCGAGGAGGTACAGTTGGAAGGGACAAGGCCCTGCGGTTACTAAGCTCTTATCTCCTCCTCGCCAGTTCCCCTCCCCCCAAAGAGAAGGCAGTTCTTCGCTGCTCCCATGGATTCGCCAGGCAGTTCTTCTCATCGACGGGGCTGGGAGACCTTGGACGACGATCCTCTGGGAGAAATCGCACTCCGCTCCGACGTCCTCACCGCTGCAAGACTCGGTGCTTCATGCACCAACTTTTCCAAGACGGTTCTTAAACAGGCTTGGGAAAAGGCCATGCTGGTTGGTCTTCCATGCGTCCTTGAGGAGAAGGTTCTTCTATGGGACAATCCTTCGAACAGTCCACCGCTCCCTGGCCATGGTTGCACGTTGACTCCGCTAGAGTTGCCGACGTTGAGAGGTAGTCGGATTTTATCCGATGAGCAGGTCAGTCATGGATTTTGATCATGTAGTACTTAGTTATTCCATTTCCATCCCGTAATTTCTCTGCTGCCCACTGTCTTATATAGGTCTGGGTCGGTGCCAACGAAGATTGGCTTGCATACCTCCAGCCGGATACCACCATCATTTTGCACAACATCCACAGCAGTGCGGCCGTTCCCGTAGACCCCTTCTCAACCATTGGGATCGGCCTTCCGGACTGGCTGTGCTTGAATACGTATGATGATGCCTACATGAGATTGAAGAACATAGCAATTGCGGACCCTCCGACAAAGCGACGCGGCTACGACGATTACTATATCATCGCGGTGTTCGACATAAGGATTGCCATCAATGCAAGAGGCAGTAGCGGCAGAGGCTGGCGCATGTTGGCCGCGGCAGATTTGTACCCCTACACGTTCGAAGACGCCGTGCACCATCTAGGCCGCATCTTCGCGGTGACAAGCCAGGGGACTTCTTTCATCTGGTTGCCATCCTACGGTACGGGAGATTACAAATGGAATGCACAAACCATCATTTCCATCCCTAACGGTACTCCATTATTTTGCAGGGACCAGTCATCCCCCGATCAAAATAAGATCGCCGATCCTGGATGTGCATTTGCTTCCGCGATCCGGTCTAACTTGGAACCTTGTAGCTGACTTTGGCACATTGGGATCAACTATCTTAGCAGTCGTTACCCATGGTACCACTGATGTGCAACATGGTCACACAATCTACCATGATCGGACCGCCACCATCTACCCAGGTATTCCATTTAGTATTATATTTATTAACCCTCTCGCCTTCTCTTTCGTTGTTGTACTACTTGAACCCACTAGTTGCCACCATTTTTGTTTTTCCATGTCTTACTATCTCATCCATGTAGCCAAGAGTGGTTATATATAATAAGCCGGTTATTTTACTTCCTCTATACCGGAGTAGTACTATTTGCTGCACAGTATTACTGACCGCCATATTTGAGCACAACATTATTATGTATGGACATTGACTGTGTACGTCACCATGTGTCCAGATCTGAGATGCCGCGTGTACCAGATGAACGGCACCGAGTTCGACCCCCGTGATGCTACGTGGGTGCCGAGGAACACTCTTGGAGAGTACTCGCTTTTCATTGGGGACAGCTACCCCATTGTGAAGCGAATGCCACCTTCCGTGCACGACATCGAAGGCCTGCCGTTCATGAAGCATGGTTGTGTCTTTAGTGCACACCACCGAATGAACGACATGCTGGGACACGCTATCCCTCATTTATGCCGCTTCAGTTTGGATGAGTCTCCATCATGTGGAACCGGACTAGAAAGCTGCGACAATGATTCCCGTTGCCCATCGCTATGAATCATGCCATCCATGAAGAACACCTGGGACTAGAACCTGGAGGAGGACATGTAGCCCATATATGACGTGTAAGTGGGGTATGGTAAATTGTGAATGGTAGCGCTCTTAATATATGTAGACTAGTCGTGCACAAATTTATCACATGAATTGGAGATGAACTTGTGTGGCATACTGGCATTTGTCCTTTAGAATTTATTACTAGTAAATGTGTTATGTGTACGTGCAACTTGTGTGGTTGTTGCACAGGCTCCAACACGCTCTTTGAGAAAAAAAGGTGGCATAGCTTTGGATATAGGTGACGTGGCGGCATCATACAGTAGCATCATTCGCTATAGTTGTAGTATACTCCTACTAGGACGACAACTCCTATAAAACCTTGCGCTTGGCTCTTTGTCTCTTCGGGAGGTTCAACAGTTCGTACTCGTATGAACCTTGCACTTGGCTCTTCGCCTCTTCGGAAGGTCCAACAATGATGATACTACAATACAATATGCTTCTGGCAATCTGACACCGATTGAACAGCTGCACGTCCACCGGCCAGGGAGGAGTCCATCCTCCCCAAGGCACCTCGGAGGTGCCTTCCCCCTTTAGGACTCTCCCTTTCCCTTATCTCTTGGCGCATGGGCCTCTTGGGGCTGGTGCCCTTGGCCCATATAGGCCAAGGCGCACACCCCTACAGCCCATGTGGCCCCCCGGGGCTGGTGGACCCCCGGACCCCTTTCGGCACTCCCGGTACAATACCGATAATGCGCGAAACTTTTCCGGCGACCAAAACAAGACTTCCCATATATAAATCTTTACCTCCGGACCATTCCGGAACTCCTCGTGACGTCCGGGATCTCATCCGGGACTCCGAACAACTTTCGGGTTACCGCATACTAATATCTCAACAACCCTAGCATCACCGAACCTTAAGTGTGTAGACCCTACGGGTTCGGGAGACACGCAGACATGACCGAGACGACTCTCCGGTCAATAACCAACAGCGGGATCTGGATACCCATGTTGGCTCCCACATGCTCCTCGATAATTTCATCGGATGAACCACAATGTCGAGGATTCAATCAATCCCGTATACAATTCCCTTTGTCTACCGGTATGTTACTTGCCCGAGATTCGATCGTCGGTATCCCGATACCTTGTTCAATCTCGTTACCGGCAAGTCCCTTTACTCGTTCTGTAACACATCATCCCGTGATCAACTCCTTGGTCACATTGTGCACATAATGATGATGTCCTACCGAGTGGGCCCAGAGATACCTCTCCGTTTACACGGAGTGACAAATCCCAGTCTCGATTCGTGCCAACCCAACAGACACTTTCGGAGATACCTGCAGTGCACCTTTATAGCCACCCAGTTACGTTGTGACGTTTGGTACACCCAAAGCATTCCTACGGTATCCGGGAGTTGCACAATCTCATGGTCTAAGGAAATGATACTTGACATTAGAAAAGCTCTTAGCAAACGAACTACATGATCTTGTGCTAGGCTTAGGATTGGGTCTTGTCCATCACATCATTCTCCTAATGATGTGATCCCGTTATCAACGACATCCAATGTCCATGGTCAGGAAACCGTAACCATCTATTGATCAACGAGCTAGTCAACAGGGAGGTGTCCAGGGAGGTGTCCATGTCCCTAGGCTTACTAGGGACATGGTGTTGTCTATGTATCCACACATGTATCTGAGTTTCCTATCAATACAATTCTAGCATGGATAATAAACGATTATCATGAACAAGGAAATATAATAATAACCAATTTATTATTGCCTCTAGGGCATATTTCCAACAGTCTCCCACTTGCACTAGAGTCAATAATCTAGTTCACATCACCAAGTGATTAACACTCACAGGTCACATCACCATGTGACCAACATCCAAAGAGTTTACTAGAGTCAACAATCTAGTTCACATCACTATGTGATTAACACTCAATGAGTTCTGGTTTGATCATGTTATGCTTGTGAGAGAGGTTATTAGTCAACGGGTCTGAACCTTTCAGATCCGTGTGTGCTTTACGAATATCTATGTCATCTTGTGGATGCTACCACGCGCTACTTGGAGCCATTTCAAATAACTGCTCTACTATACGAATCCGGTTTACTACTCAGAGTCATCCGGATTAGTGTCAAAGTTCGCATCGACGTAACCCTTTACGACGAACTCCTTTTCACCTCCATAATCGAGAAAATTCCTTAGTCCACTAGATACTAAGGATAAGTTCGACCGCTGTCATGTGATCCATTCCCGGATCACTATTGTACCCCTTGACCAACTCATGGCAAGGCACACTTCATGTGCGGTACACAGCATAGCATACTGTAGAGCCTACGTCTAAAGCATAGGGGACGACCTTCGTCCTTTCTCTCTCTTCTGCTGTGGTCAGGTCTTGAGTCTTACTCAATACTCACACCTTGTAACACAGCCAAGAACTCCTTCTTTGCTGATCTATTTTGAACTCTTTCAAAATCATGTCAAGGTGTGCGTTCTTTGAAAGTATCATCAGGCGTCTTGATCTATCTCTATAGATCTTGATGCCCAATATGTAAGCAGCTTTATCCAGGTCTTCCTTTGAAAAACTCCTTTCAAACAACCCTTTATGCTTTCCAGAAATTTTACATCATTTCGGATCAACAATATGTCATTCACATATACTTATCAGAAATGTTGTAGCGCTCCCACTCACTTTATTGTAAATACAAGTTTCTAACAAACTTTGTATAAACCCAAAAACTTTGATCACTCCATCAAAGCGTATATTCTGACTCCGAGATGCTTGCTCTAATCCATGGAAGGATCGCTGGAGCTAGCATACCTTTTAGCATCCTTAGGATCGACAAAACCTTTCTGATTGTATCACATACAACCTTTCCTTACGAAAACTGGTAAGGAAACTTGTTTTTGACATCCATCTGCCAGATTTCATAAATGCAGCTAATGCTAACATGATTCCGACGGACTTAAGCATCGCTACGGATGAGAAAATCTCATCGTAGTCAACTCCTTGAACTTGTGAAAATACTCTTTGCCACAAGTCGAGCTTCATAGACGGTAACATTACCGTCCATGTCCGTCTTCTTCTTAAAGATCCATTTATCTCAATGGCTTGCCGATCATCGGGCAAGTTCACCAAAGTCCATGCTTTGTTCTGATACATGGATCCTATCTCGGATTTCATGGCTTCTAACCATTTGTCGGAATATGGGCCCACCATCGCTTCTCCATAGCTCGTAGGTTCAGTATTGTCTAACAACATGATATCTAAGACAGGATCACGTACCACTCTGAAGTAGCACGCATCCTCGTCGTCCTACGAGGTTTGGTAGTGACTTGATCCGAAGTTTCATGATCACTATCATAAGCTTCCACTTCAATTGGTGTAGGTGCCACAGGAACAACTTCCTGTGCCCTGCTACACACTAGTTGAAGTGACGGTTCAATAACCTTATCAAGTCTCCACCATCCTCCCACTCAATTCTTTCGAGAGAAACTTTTCCTCGAGAAAGGACTCGTTTCTAGAAGCAATTACTTTTGCTTCCAGATCTGAAATAGGAGGTATACCCAACTGTTTTGGGTTTTCTATGAAGATGCATTTATCCGCTTTGGGTTCGAGCTTATCATCCTGAAACTTTTTCACATAAGCATCGCAGCCCCAAACTTTTAAGAAACGACAACTTAGGTTTCTCTAAACGGTGTCGTCTCAACGGAATTGCGTGGTGCCCCTTTTAAAGTGAATGCGGTTATCTCTAATGCCTAACCCATAAACGATAGTGGTAATTCGATAAGAGACATCATGGTATGCACCATATCCAATAGGGTGCAGTTATGATGTTCGGACACACCATCACACTGTGGTGTTCCAGGCGGTATTAATTGTGAAACACTTTCCACAATGTCTTAATTGTGTGCCAAACTCGTAACTCAGATACTCATCTCTATGATCATATCACAGACATTTTATCCTCTTGTCACGACGATCTTCAACTTCACTCTGAAATTACTTGAACCTTTCAATAATTCAGACTTGTGTTTCATCAAGTAAATACACTCAGCATCTACTCAAATCATCTGTGAAGTAAGAACATAACGATATCCACTGCATGCCTCAGCACTCATTGGACTGCATACATCAAAATGTATTACTTCCAACAAGTTGCTCTCTTGTTCCATCTTACTGAAAACGAGGCCTTTCAGTCATCTTGCCCATGTGGTATGATTTGCATGTCTCAAGTGATTCAAAATCAAGTGAGTCCAAACGATCCATCTGCATGGAGTTTCTTCATGCATATATACCAATAGACATGGTTCGCATGTCTCAATCTTTTCAAAAACGAGTGAGTCCAAAGATCCATCTACATGGAGCTTCTTCATGCGTTCTATACCAATATGACTCAAATGGCAGTGCCACAAGTATGTGGTACTATCATTACTATTTTATATCTTTTGGCACGAACATGTGTATCACTGCGATCGAGATTCATTTTAGGTGCAAGACCATTGAAGGTATTATTCAAATAAACAGAGTAACCATTATTCTCCTTAAATGAATAACCGTATTGCGATAAACATAATCCAATCATGTTATGCTCAACGCAAACACCAATCTCGATGGTAGAGGGAGCATGCGATGCTTGATCACATCAACCTTGGAAACACTTCCAACACATATCGTCATCTCACCTTTAGCTAGTCTCCGTTTATTCCGCAGCTTTTATTTCGAGTTACTAACACTTAGCAACCGAACCGGTATCTAATACCCTGGTGCTGCTAGGAGTACTAGTAAAGTACACATTCATATAATGTATATCCAATATACTTCTGTCGACCTTGCCTGCCTTCTCATCTACCAAGTATCTAGGGTAGTTCTGCTTCAGTGACCGTTCCCCTCATTACAGAAGCACTTAGTCTCGGGTTTGGGTTCAACCTTGGGATTCTTCACTAGAGCAGCAAATGATTTGCTGTTTCATGAAGTATCCCTTTTGCCCTTGCCCTTCTTGAAACTAGTGGTTTTACTAACCATCAACAATTGATGCTCCTTCTTGATTTCTACTTTCGCGGTGTCAAACATCGCGAGTTGCTCAAGGATCATCATGTCTATCCCTGATATGTTATAGTTCATCACGAAGCTCTAATAGCTTGGTGGCAGTGACTATGGAGAACCATCACTATCTCATCTGGAAGATTAACTCCCACTCGATTCAAGTGATTGTAGTACTCAGACAATCTGAGCACATGCTCAACGATTGAGCTTTTCTCCCTTAGTTTGCAGGCTTAAGAAACTTGTCAGAGGTCTCATACCTCTTGACGTGGGCACTAGTCTGAAATCCCAATTTCAGTCTTCGGAACATCTCATATGTTCTGCGACGTTTCAAAACCGTCTTTGGTGCCACAATTCTAAACCGTTAGCATTACGCACTGAACTATCACGTAGTCATCAAAACGTGTATGTCAGATGTTTCGCAACATCTACAGACGACGCTGAGGTTCAGCACACCGAGCGGTGCATTAAGGACATAAGCCTTCTGTGCAGCAATGAGGACAATCCTCAGTTTACGGACCCAGTCCGCATAATTGCTACTATCAACTTTCAACTAAATTTTCTCTAGGAACATATCTTAAACAGTAGAACTAAAGCGTAAGCTATGACATAATTTGCAAAGACCTTTTGACTATGTTCATGATAATTGAAGTTCATCTGATTAATGAACTCCCACTCAGATAGACATCCCTCTAGTCATCTAAGTGATACATGATCCGAGTCAAACTAGGCCGTGTCCGATCATCACGTGAGACGGACTAGTCATCATCGGTGAACATCTCCATGTTGATCGTATCTACTATACGACTCATGTTCGACCTTTCGGTCTCTTGTGTTCCGAGGCCATGTCTGTACATGCTAGGCTCGTCAAGTCAACCTAAGTGTTTCGCATGTGTTCCGAGGCCATGTCTGTACATGCTAGGCTCGTCAACACCCGTTGTATTCGAACGTTAGAATCTATCACACCCGATCATCACGTGGTGCTTCGAAACAACGAACCTTCGCAACGGTGCACAGTTAGGGGGAACACGTCTCTTGAAATTTTAGTGAGGGATCATCTTATTTATGCTACCGTCGTTCTAAGCAAATAAGATGTAAACATGATAAACATCACATGCAAATCATAAAGTGACGTGATATGGCCAATATCATCTTGCGCCTTTGATCTCCATCTTCGAGGCGCGGCATGATCACCTTCGTCACCGGCATGACACCATGATCTCCATCATCATGATCTCCATCATTGTGTCTTCATGAAGTTGTCTCGCCAACTATTACTTCTACTACTATGGCTAACGGTTAGCAATAAAGTAAAGTAATTACATGGCGTTTTCATTGACACGCAGGTCATACAATAAATTAAGACAACTCCTATGGCTCCTGCCGGTTGTCATACTCATCGACATGCAAGTCGTGATTCCTATTACAAGAACATGATCAATCTCATACATCACATATATCATTCATCACATCCTTTTGGCCATATCACATCACATAGCATACCCTGCAAAAACAAGTTAGACGTCCTCTAATTGTTGTTGCATGTTTTACGTGGCTGCTATGGGATTCTAGCAAGAACGTTTCTTACCTACGCAAAAGCCACAACGTGATATGCCAATTTCTATTTACCCTTCATAAGGACCCTTTTCATCGAATCCGATCCGACTAAAGTGGGAGAGACAGACACCCGCTAGCCACCTTATGCAACTAGTGCATGTCAGTCGGTGGAACCTGTCTCACGTAAGAGTACGTGTAAGGTCGGTCCGGGCCGCTTCATCCCACGATGCCGCCGAATCAAGATAAGACTAGTAACGGCAAGTAAATTGACAAAATCGACGCCCACAACTACTTTGTGTTCTACTCGTGCATAGAAACTACGCATAGACCTAGCTCATGATGCCACTGTTGGGGAACGTAGCAGAAATTCAAAATTTTCTACGCATCACCAAGATCAATCTATGGAGTTTACTAGCAACGAGAGGGAAGGAGTGCATCTACATACCCTTGTAGATCGCGAGCGGAAGCGTTCAAGAGAACGGGGTTGATGGAGTCGTACTCGTCGTGATCCAAATCACCGATGATCCTAGCGCCGAACGGACGGCACCTCCGCGTTCAACACACGTACGGAGCAGCGACGTCTCCTCCTTCTTGATCCAGCAAGGGGGAGGAGAGGTTGATGGAGATCCAGCAGCACGACGGCGTGGTGGTGGAAGTAGCGGGATTCCAACAGGGCTTCGCCAAGCGCTGCGGGAGGAGGGAGATGTGTCACGGGAGGGAGAGGGAGGCGCCAGGGCTTAGTTCTTGCTGCCCTCCCTTCCCCCCACTATATATAGGGCCAAGGGAGAGGGGGGCGCAGCCTTGGCCCTTCCTCCAAGGAAGGGTGCGGCCAGGGAGGAGTCCATCCTCCCCAAGGCACCTCGGAGGTGCCTTCCCCCTTTAGGACTCTCCCTTTCCCTTATCTCTTGGCGCATGGGCCTCTTGGGGCTGGTGCCCTTGGCCCATATAGGCCAAGGCGCACACCCCTACAGCCCATGTGGCCCCCCGGGGGCCTGGTGGACCCCCGGACCCCTTTCGGCACTCCCGGTACAATACCGATAATGCGCGAAACTTTTCCGGCGACCAAAACAAGACTTCCCATATATAAATCTTTACCTCCGGACCATTCCAGAACTCCTCGTGACGTCCGGGATCTCATCCGGGACTCCGAACAACTTTCGGGTTACCGCATACTAATATCTCTACAACCCTAGCGTCACCGAACCTTAAGTGTGTAGACCCTACGGGTTCGGGAGACACGCAGACATGACCGAGACGACTCTCCGGTCAATAACCAACAGCGGGATCTGGATACCCATGTTGGCTCCCACATGCTCCTCGATGATCTCATCGGATGAACCACAATGTCGAGGATTCAATCAATCCCGTATACAATTCCCTTTGTCTACCGGTATGTTACTTGCCCGAGATTCGATCGTCGGTATCCCGATACCTTGTTCAATCTAGTTACCGGCAAGTCCCTTTACTCGTTCCGTAACACATCATCCCGTGATCAACTCCTTGGTCACATTGTGCACATAATGATGATGTCCTACCGAGTGGGCCCAGAGATACCTCTCCGTTTACACGGAGTGACAAATCCCAGTCTCGATTCGTGCCAACCCAACAGACACTTTCGGAGATACCTGTAGTGCACCTTTATAGCCACCCAGTTACGTTGTGACGTTTGGTACACCCAAAGCATTCCTACGGTATCCGGGAGTTGCACAATCTCATGGTCTAAGGAAATGATACTTGACATTAGAAAAGCTCTTAGCAAACGAACCACACGATCTTGTGCTAGGCTTAGGATTGGGTCTTGTCCATCACATCATTCTCCTAATGATGTGATCCCGTTATCAACGACATCCAATGTCCATGGTCAGGAAACCGTAACCATCTATTGATCAACGAGCTAGTCAACTAGAGGCTTACTAGGGACATGGTGTTGTCTATGTATCCACACATGTATCTGAGTTTCCTATCAATACAATTCTAGCATGGATAATAAACGATTATCACGAACAAGGAAATATAATAATAACCAATTTATTATTGCCTCTAGGGCATGTTTCCAACAGAAAGGGGGTGGGGTGGGGGAAGATCTGTTACCTGAATCTAGGACTTGGTCGAAAGAGGAAATAATGGCGGCGAAAAGTAGCAGAGACTGGCTATCCAACTAGTCTCTTGGTCTAACAGGGAAATAAAGGGAAACATAGTACAAACTCAATATAAACCCGATCTATTGGTTGAAAAAGGAAAGAAAGTGGGGACTGGGGGACAAGTCAACAGAGTAAGTCCAGCACTAGATTTGCTAGCCTCACACAGTATAAGGTGGCTATACCTAACAAAAATGGGACCAACCCAGATATCCTGTTTTGATGTTTGTTGCCCCGAGCCACTCTTATGTAATGCCACTGGTAAAATGTAGCTGTCGCACTGTTAAAAGTAAGAACACGTTAAACCAATGTTGTTTTCAATGTAATGCCTCCAGTAATATGAATCAATGGCACTTTTTTCATGTCCTGCTAAATTTCCCATTAAGATAAGTTGCTTCTTTTAATTAGAAATGCAACTGTCCTGGTCCGCCTAGTCTCCCGTGCCCAAATACCGACTCTGTAGTAGCTGTTAATGTAATGTTGCTGGTAAAATGAAGCAATGGCACCATTAAAGTAATGTCGTATTTAATGGTTGCATAGTTAATCCTAATGCCCACACTAATATCTAGCAATGCTGCTGCTTTAGAAATTGCTACAGTCCTTGTAGGATTGCCATTCAGATAAGGAACATGCTTCTTTTCATTTGATGTATGTTTCATCACTTGTTTGTCACCCTCCTTTCCACCTTTTTGTGCAAACAGAGACATACATTTCACGCTTGATCTTAGTTGAACTGCACAAATGATATCCAAATTATAGTTGAACATTCCAGGAGCTTCACAAGTAACCTTGATGTTGCTCAATTTTATTGCAACTAATGAAGAAGAAGCTCTGTGGGTTTCGTTTTCTGATGGAAATGGAATCGGGGTTGGAGCCCTTTTCTTAAAAAAATGAAGAAGCTGCTAGCTCATGGGACATTGCTTCATTTTAGGTGAACTGCACCAAAAGGTCCCATGAATTGAATCATCCATGTTGGTGACTGGTGTCATCCCTTCTACGATGGCGTTGACTGCAGATATGGTTCCCATCACGAGGTATGTTCCTTTTTGGTCTGACCGTTTGCCAAAGATCCTGCATGTTGAGTCTGCTCTTGTGCTACTATTTTGGCACTGCCATGATAAAGCAGTAATGTTATTATTTTGCAACTTAATCTAGTGGCACTATTAATTTGAGGCAATGTTTTGCCACCACTAGTGCCACATATTTTTTATATATATCGAAAGAGGGGGTTTCCTCCGATTTCATTAAAGAAACCCTGCCATAGAGAACCATTATCCGACAACATCTCAGTGTAAACGGGCAGTTATGCAACTACTACTAGACCGGACTGAGTACTAGCAGGAGACAAGTTCGCCACATAAGCTAGGCAGGTAGGGGGACGCAGCACCAGCTCGACCAAGTTTGGATTACAACCCAAATGCTACCACAGAAACATCAGGGGGGAAGATAGAGCCAGCTTCAGCATCCCAGTCTAAGCACCCCTGGCCTCCATCCTTGCTACGCACGGTACACCTCGTTTGCCACCTGCTCGACCCTAGTGCCACTGATAAAATGAAGTAATAATACAGTTAAAATAGAGTGAGTGTCCTCTCTATCATTTCATTTCCAATGTAGATAAAGAAAGTGCTTCTCTTTGATAGTATATGTTTCATCAACTAGTCCCATTGTTAATGTTTAAGCGTTTTTGCAAACTGGGGTGCTTAATTTTAGTTGATCTGCACAAAAATAGAGATTGGAATGTCTCAAGGCCCCTCCTTGTACTACCGATGTACATGTTCATCACTGGCACAAGATGTATCGGGGAGACTTGGGTCGATTTCCAGTATGAGGCGTACCGTATGAGGCGTCGCAGGGCCCATCTCGCCCTCGCAGCATGGCATACTATGATACTATCACAATATTTTATTATATTTATTAGTGTATGTTTCATCAACTAGTGCCACTATAATGTAATCACGCTTTTTCATTATCTGTGCAAACAGGGTTATTCAGCTGCATTTTGGTGGAACTGCACAAATGTATGGATGGAACCGGCATATATGCAGAGTGCGAGGTGCCAAGTAAAAATTACTGACACCAACCCTGCTCCATCTAAGCATTGGCATCCACCACCACCAGTGGGATGTGTGGTGCTCACTGTGGACGGATCTTTCTCGGCAGCAAATCCTCTAACCAAATACTAGTAGCTTAAACTTCAAAAAAATACTAGTAGCTTATATTGGCAGTTTTCTAGGGAGTACTCTTTTCTGAAAGAAGCACCAATCTATTTTTCTTTATTTGTGCACAGTGTCACAACTTTGATGCAAAGGTCCAGAGCTATTTTAGGGTGATTGGCGTAGTACTCGGAGACTGATTGGAAGCATGATTTTTATTAGCTATCACACTGATTGTAAGCATGAGCAGATGTAAGATTAGGTTAGTGTGAAGCTTACCTTAAACCCTACCGACACCGTTGAAACGAGGCGAGCGTCGAGGGAACCATGGAGAACGGCGGGGAAGCAACGTCGCGCCATCCGGCGTCCTCTTGCGGTGGTAGAACGAATACTCATGTGGCTTCCGCTGGCTCTGCACCCTCACGAACGGCACACCGTACTCGATCGATTCGTTATCCTCTAGGTGCTCGACCTTCAACCTGTACGCCCACCACCTCCACCTGACTTTCGCCTCGGGTGAATCTTTCTGCACTATCGCACAGAGGAGATACTCGATGAACTCGAAGGACTGCGGCGTGACTGCCGCCGAGGAGTACATTGCCGCCTTCATCACCGTCGCCTCGCTCTTTCGCATACATTGCCACATGGCCCTCACCGTCCTCGAAATCTCCCACTCATCGTCAAACCAAGTAAGGATCTCCTTCAACCTGGCTAACTTTGCCTGGTCGCCACTGATACGTCTTCGTCGTATCTATAATTTTTGATTGTTCCATGCCAATATTCTACAACTTTCATATACTTTTGGCAACTTTTTATACTATTTTTGGGACTAACATATTGATCCAGTGCCCAGTGCCAGTTCTTGTTTGTTGCATGTTTTTTGTTTCGTGGAAAATCCAAATCAAACGGAGTCCAAACGGGATAAAAACTGACAGAGATTTTTTTGGAATATTTATGATTTTTGGGAAGAAGAATCAACCGCGAGACGATACCCGAGGGGGCCACAAGGCAGGGGGCGCCCTGGACCCTCGTGGCCACCCCTTAAGGCGGTTGGAGCCCTTCTTTCGCTGCTAGAAAGCTAATTTCCGGATAGAGATCGTGTCCAAAATTCAGCCCAATCGGAGTTACGGATCTCCGGTTATAAAAGAAACGGTGAAAGGCCAGATCTGAGAGCGCAGAAACATAGAGAGACAGAGAGACAGATCCAATATCGGAGGGGCTCTCGCCCCTCCCATGCCAAGGAGACCAAGGACCAGAGGGGAAAACCTTCTCCCATCTAGGGAGGAGGTCAAGGAAGAAGAATAAGGAGGGGGGGCTCTCTCCCCCTCGCTTCCGGTGGCGCCGGAGTGCCTCCGGGGGCCATCATCATCACCGCAATCTTCACCAACAACTTCACCGCCATCATCACCAACTCTTCCCCCCTCTATGCAGCGGTGTAACCCCTCTTTTACCCGCTGTAATATCTACTTAAACATGGTGCTCAACGCTATATATTATTTTCCAATGATGTATGGCTATCCTATGATGTTTGAGTAGATCCGTTTTGTCCTATGGGTTAATTGATGATCGTGATTGGTTTGAGTTGCATGTTTTATTATTGGTGCTGTCCTATGGTGCTCTCTGTGTCGCGCAAGCGTGGGGGATTCCCACTGTAGGGTTTGCAATATGTTCATGATTTGCTTATGGTGGGTGGCGTGAGTGACAGAAGCATATACCCGAGTAAGTAGGTTGTTTGCGTATGGGAATAAAGAGGACTTGATACTTTAATGCTATGGTTGGGTTTTACCTTAATGACCTTTAGTAGTTGCGGATGCTTGATAGAGTTCCAATCATAAGTGCATATGATCCAAGTAGAGAAAGTATGTTAGCTTATGCCTCTCCCTCATATAAAATTGCAATAATGATTACCGGTCTAGTTATCGATTGCCTAGGGACAAATAACTTTCTCGTGACAAAAAGCTCTTTACTAAAACTAATTTAGTTGTGTCTTTATTTAAACAGCCCCTACTTTTTATTTACGTGTTCTTTACTATCTTGCAAACCTATCCAAAAACACCTACAAAGTACTTCTAGTTTTATACTTGTTCTATGTAAAGCGAACATCAAGCGTGCGTAGAGTTGTATCGGTGGTCGATAGAACTTGAGGGAATATTTGTTCTACCTTTAGCTCCTCGTTGGGTTCGACACTCTTACTTATCGAAAGAGGCTACAATTGGTCCCCTATACTTGTGGGTTATCAAGACCTTTTTCTGGCGCCATTGCGGGGGAGCAATAGCGTGGGGTGAATATTCTCGTGTGTGCTTGATTGCTTTATCACTAAGTAGATTTTATTTGTTGTTCTAAGTTGTTCTCTATCTTTAGTTATGGATATGGAACACGAAATACCAAAAAAATAGGTTTACTTGCTACTCATGGAGATGAGGAACCTCCTAAAACCCTCGATGCTCATTATGTGATAGATATTATGTACTACTTTGATAATCCTGAGAAAACCTCATTCAATTTAGTAATGGGAGACACATTGGATCAACGTGAATACTTTAGGGATTATCGCTTGACTCAAAAAGGGAAACTATTATGGGATCAAATTTATATGTTGAAGCGGTATGCTAGGCAACTATGCTTGAGATATGATTATACTTGTTGCTCTAGGATGAAGGCTCCACACCTTCCCTTTTCATGCAAATTTAATGATAATGAAACCTTGGCTTCTTATGCTAGAGGTATATATGATTACTATGATGTGGAACAAATAGAAGAATTTGTTGTTTTTATGGGTGCTTATGAAATTGAATCTTTGTTCAAAGAGTGTGAAAATCTTTATGATGTTGTTTATAGTCCTGAAAATTTAGCTATCCTTAAATATTGCTATGAGAATTATGAATACAATGCCGATATTGATGCATTTATTGAGAAAGTCTTCGCTGTCCAAGAAGAGACTAATATTTTGCAGGAGTCTATGGAAGAAGAAATTGATGAAATTGTGAGCTCATTGGATGAAAAAGATGAGGAGAGCGAAGAACAAAAGGAGGAAGGGCGGATTGATCACCCATGCCCACCTTCTAATGAGAGTAACTCTTCAACTCGTACATTGTTTAATTTCCCTTCGTGCTTATCGAAGGATGAATGCTATGATGATTACTATGATCCCATTGATTCTTTTGAAATATCCCTTTTTGATGATGCTTGCTATGCTTGTGGCCAAGATTCCACTATTAGTTATGCTTATGGAGATGAACTTGCTATAGTTCCTTATGTTAAACATGAAATTTTTGCTATTGCACCCACACATGATAGTCCTATTATCTTTTTGAATTCTCCAAACTACACTATATCGGAGAAGTTTGTGCTTATTAAGGATTATATTGATGGGTTGCCTTTTACTACAACACATGATGATTTTGATGAGTATAATATGCATGTGCTTGCTGCTCCTACTTGCAATTATTATGAGAGAGGAACTACATCTCCACCTCTCTATGTTTCCAACACGAAAAAATTGCAAGAAACTGTTTATACTATGCATTGGCCTTTACTATGTGTGCATGAATTGTCCTTTTATGACATGCCGATGCATAGGAAGAGAGTTAGACTTCGTCATTGCATGTTATATGTTACTTTGTGCTCACTACTAATCACAAATCATTGTTAACTAAAATTGGCTTTGATATACCTTGGGATCTGGGTGGATCCATTACTTGAGCACTATATGCCTAGCTTAATGGCTTTAAAGAAAGCGCTGCCAGGGAGACAACCCGGAAGTTTTAGAGAGTCATTTATTTCTGTTGAGTGATTTCATATAGTTTAAAAAAATAAAGAGGGGAACCCAAAACTTTTTCAAAAAGGAAAGTGAAAGTGAGAGAGACAAGCATGGTTGAAGTGGGGGAGCTCCTTGAACTTTGTTCATGCTCACGGAAGCTTTGTGAATCTTAATTACAGAAACTTTTCAAAAAAAATAATTATCCACTTGTACAATTCCATTGTATTATAAAAATAATGTGCCAAGGTTTGCCTTTAGGATGTTTACAATGCTTGTTGGTTTGTACGGTGCAGGACAGAAACTTTGGCTGTAGTGCTCGATTTTTCATTTTTTTACTGGAACATCAAATGGTTCTGAAACTTGTTGCACTGTCTTTATGTACAAATTTTTTATTGTTCCTAATTTTTGCAGAATTTTTCAAGTACCATAAGTATGGTTAATCTTCAGATTGTTACAGACTGTTCTGTTTTTGACAGATTCTGTTTTTGATGCATAGTTTGCTTGTTTTGATGAAACTATCAATTTCTATCAGTGGATTAAGCCATGGCAAACTTATATTACAGTAGCTATAATGCAAAAACAAAATATGAATTGGTTTGCAACAGTACTTAGAGTAGTGATTTGCTTTATTATACTAACGGATCTTACCGAGTTTTCTGTTGAAGTTTTGTGTGGATGAAGTGTTCGATGATCGAGAAGGTCTCTATATGAGGAAAAGGAGGAGAGGAAAGAGCTCAAGCTTGGGGATTCCCAAGGCACCCCAACTAAATATTCAAGGAGACTCAAGCGTCTAAGCTTGGGGATGCCCCGAAAGGCATCCCATCTTTCTTCAACAAGTATCGGTATGTTTTCGGTTTCGTTTCGTTCATGCGATATGTGCAAATCTTGGAGCGTCTTTTGAATTTAGTTTTCAGTTTTCTTTTATGCACCATGCTGGTATGAGATAGTCCATGGTTGATTTATAGAATGCTCTTTGTACTTCACTTATATCTTTTGAGTATGGCTTTATAGAATGCTTCATGTTCTTCACTTATATCATTTGAAGTTTGGATTGCATGTTTCTCTTCACATAGAAAACCGCCATTTGTAGAATGCTCTTTTGCTTCACGTATATTTGTTAGAGCGTGGGAATATCTTTTGTAGAAAGAATTAAACTCTCTTGCTTCACTTATATCTATTTAGAGAGATGGCAGGAATTGGTCATTCACATGGTTAGTCATAAAATTCTACATAAAATTTGTAGATCACTGAATATGATATGTTTGATTCCTTGCAATAGTTTTGCGATATAAAGGTAGTGATATTAGAGTCGTGCTAGTTGAGTAATTGTGAAATTGAGAAATACTTGTGTTGAGGTTTGCAAGTCCCGTAGCATGCACGTATGGTAAACGTTGTGTGACAAATTTGAAGTATGGGGTGTTCTTTGATTGCTTTCCTTATGAGTGGCGGTCGGGGACGAGCGATGGTCTTTTCCTACCAATCTATCCCCCTAGGGGCATGCGTAGTAGTACTTTGCTTCGAGGGCTAATAAACTTTTGCAATAAGTATATGAGTTCTTTATGACTAATGTGAGTCCATGGATTATACACAGTCTCACCCTTCCATCATTGCTAGCCTCTTCGGTACCGTGCATTGCCCTTTCTAACCTCGAGAGTAGGTGCAAACTTCGCCGGTGCATCCAAACCCCGTGATACGATACGCTCTATCACACATAAGCCTCCTTATATCTTCCTCAAAACAGCCACCATACCTACCTATCATGGCATTTCCATAGCCATTCCGAGATATATTGCCATGCAACTTCCATCATCATCATATACATTACTTGAGCATTTATTGTCATATTGCTTTGCATGATCGTAAGATAGCTAGCATGACATTTTCATGGCTTGTCCCTTTTTTGATGCCATTGCTATGCTAGATCATTGCACATCCCGGTACACTGCCGGAGGCATTCATATAGAGTCATACTTTGTTCTAGACATCGAGTTGTAATATTGAGTTGTAAGTAAATAAAAGTGTGATGATCATCATTATTAGAACATTGTCCCATGTGAGGTTATCAAAATAAAAGAGGCCAAAGAAGCCCAAATAAAAAAAGAGGCCAAAGAAGCCCACCAAAAAAAGAAAAAAAAAGAGAGAAGGGACAATGTTACTATCCTTTTACCACACTTGTGCTTCAGAGTAGCACAATGTTCTTCATATAGAGAGTCTCTTGAGTTATCACTTTCATATACTAGTGGGAAATTTCATTATAGAACTTGGCTTGTATATTCCAACGATGGGCTTCCTCAAATGCCCTAGGTCTTCATGAGCAAGCAAGTTGGATGCACACCCACTTAGTTTCAGTTTGAGCTTTCATATACTTATAGCTCTAGTGCATCCGTTGCATGGCAATCCCTACTCCTCACATTGACATCAATTGATGGCCATCTCCATAGCCCGTTGATTAGCCGAGTCGATGTGAGACTTTCTCCTTTTTTGTCTTCTCACACAAACCTCCATCATCATATTCTATTTCACCCATAGTGCTATATCCATCGCTTGCCCTCATGTATTGCGTGAGGGTTGAAAAGGCTGAAGCGCGTTAAAAAGTATGAACCAATTGCTCGGCTTGTCATCGGGGTTGTGCATGATGGGAGCATTTTGTGTGACAGAAATGAAGCATGGCCAAACTATATGATTTTGTAAGGATGAGCTTTCTTTGGCTATATTATTTTGAGAGGACATAATTGCTTGGTTAGTATGCTTTAAGTATTATTGTCTTAATGTCAAATGATAGATTATTGTTTTGAATCACTCGTGTCTTAATATTCATGCCATGATTAGATTATGTGATCAAGATTATGCTAGGTAGCATTCCACATCAAAAATTATCTTTTTTATCATTTACCTACTCGAGGACGAGCAGGAATTAAGCTTGGGGATGCTGATACGTCTCCGTCGTATCTATAATTTTTGATTGTTCCATGCCAATATTCTACAACTTTCATATACTTTTGGCAACTTTTTATACTGTTTTTGGGACTAACATATTGATCCAATGCCAGTTCCTGTTTGTTGCATGTTTCTTGTTTCGCAGAAAATCCATATCAAACGGAGTCCAAACGGGATAAAAACTGACGGGGATTTTTTTTGGAATATTTATGATTTTTGGGAAGAAGAATCAACGCGAGACGATACCCGAGGGGGCCACGAGGCAGGGGGGCGCGCCCTAGGGGGTCAGGCGCGCCCTGGACCCTCGTGGCCACCCCTTAAGGCGGTTGGAGCCCTTCTTTCACCGCAAGAAAGCTAATTTCCGGATAGAGATCGTGTCCAAAATTCAGCCCAATCGGAGTTACGGATCTCCGTTATAAAAGAAACGGTGAAAGGACAGATCTGAGAACGCAGAAACATAGAGAGACAGAGAGACAGATCCAATCTCGGAGGGGCTCTCGCCCCTCCCATGCCATGGAGACCAAGGACCAGAGGGGAAACCCTTCTCCCATCTAGGGAGGAGGTCAAGGAAGAAGAAGAAGGAGGGGGCTCTCTCCCCCTCGCTTCCGGTGGCGCCGGAGTGCCTCCGGGGGCCATCATCATCACCGCAATCTTCACCAACAACTTCACCGCCATCATCACCAACTCTTCCCCCCTCTATGCAGCGGTGTAACCCCTCTTTTACCCGCTGTAATCTCTACTTAAACATGGTGCTCAACGCTATATATTATTTCCCAATGATGTATGGCTATCCTATGATGTTTGAGTAGATCCGTTTTGTCCTATGGGTTAATTGATGATCGTGATTGGTTTGAGTTGCATGTTTTATTATTGGTGCTGTCCTATGGTGCTCTCTGTGTCACGCAAGCGTGAGGGATTCCCACTGTAGGGTTTGCAATATGTTCATGATTTGCTTATGGTGGGTGGCGTGAGTGACAGAAGTATATACCCGAGTAAGTAGGTTGTTTGCGTATGGGAATAAAGAGGACTTGATACTTTAATGCTATGGTTGGGTTTTACCTTAATGATCTTTAGTAGTTGCGGATGCTTGCTAGAGTTCCAATCATAAGTGCATATGATCCAAGTAGAGAAAGTATGTTAGCTTATGCCTCTCCCTCATATAAAATTGCAATAATGATTACCGGTCTAGTTATCGATTGCCCAGGGACAAATAACTTTCTCGTGACAAAAAGCTCTTTACTAAAACTAATTTAGTTGTGTCTTTATCTAAACAGCCCCTACTTTTTATTTACGTGCTCTTTACTATCTTGCAAACCTATCCAAAAACACCTACAAAGTACTTGTAGTTTTATACTTGTTCTAGGTAAAGCGAACATCAAGCGTGCGTAGAGTTGTATCGGTGGTCGATAGAACTTGAGGGAATATTTATTCTACCTTTAGCTCCTCGTTGGGTTCGACACTCTTACTTATCGAAAGAGGCTAAAATTGATCCCCTATACTTGTGGGTTATCAGCCGCCGGCGATCTGCCTGATTCGCTGCTGCATCCTCTCCATAGATGTCCATCTGAGTGGTTTGGTGCTAGCTTTGGAAGATGTGAGGAGAGACGGTGGTCTTGCAATAGAGAAGAGGGAGAGGCGAGGCGGTGGTTTTGGAATGGAGATGATGGAGAGGAGAGGGGGTGGTTTTGCAATGGAGAAGAGGGAGAGGCGAGACGGTGGTTTTGGAATGGAGATGATGGAGAGGATAGGTTTCCCTGCCTTTCGGTCGCTGACAGGTGGGACCCATGTGTCAGTGTCTCAATGGCAGGATGGGCTACGTCAGGGGATCCTCGTCCGAGGAGAGAGGAGGTGGTTTTGGAATGGAGATGATGGAGAGGAGAGGAGGTGGTTTTGCAATGGAGAAGAGGGAGAGGAGCATGCGGCGGCGATTTAGGATTGGACGAGAGAGCCGGTGCGCTGTGACTGGATCAAAATCAAAGTCAATTTACCCTTCAATTAAGAAAGCGAGCCCACATTAACTAGTCTCCCTTTTATTCTGGGTCATAATTGACCATGATTTTCACAAATAAAAAATATGTTATACATTGCAAAAATAATATAATTTGAAAGTACATTCAGATACGAACCAAACGATACAATTTTTGGTAACATGCATTCACATTTTGCTTGTCAAATACAGTATGTGGTCAAACTTTGACCCAAAATACGCAAAACAAAAAAATACTTCCAAGACCAGCGCCGCTCCTCTCCTCTTAAAACACCGCCGCTCCTCTCCTCTTAAACCACCGCCACTCCTCTCCTGTTCCAATCTAAATCCAGCGCCGCTCCTCTCCTCTTCCATTTCAAAACCACCGCCCCTCCTCTCCTGTTCCAATCCAAAACCAGTGTCGCTCCTCTCCTGTTCTAATCCAAAACCAGCGCTGCTCTTCTCCTCTTCCATTCAAAAACTACCGTCGGCGAGTGAAGATGTTGTGGAGAAGTAGATCGATGGAGGAGTACAACCGATATGTGAGGATCGCAGAAGGCGACCCTGTGAAGCTAGCTAGGATGTTGGAGATATAGTCTTGGTTTGACAACAAGGACCAACTAGCAGCGACGGCGACATCCACGGCCAAATATCTGCAACAGAGCGAAAAGGCGGCGATACTCCTGAAGGGAGTCGCGCTGGAGTACATAGAGCTGCTCCTCTAGGCCATGGAGCAAATAGATTCACCGAATCCGATCGTGAGGGAGCGGTAGTGGGAGTATCAATCCCAGATGGAGCATCCACCAAAGATTGAAGGATCGAGCATCTACAGGGTGCTGTTTGTGAGGGTGTCGTTCCAGAGTGAGCGGTGGAATCTTCATCGACCGAACCCAACTGCAAGAGGAGAAAAGCAGTTTGCCCGACGACGCTTCCCCGCCATCCTCTCCCTCGTCGTTCACATCGTCTCACGGGGCGGCTGTCTGCCGCCGAGGAATAGGAGGGGACTTGTAACACCCCGCATGTAACTTGCCATATTTGTAACTCCGACTCTTGCCATTTCCGGCTATGTGATATGTTTTTCCCTCCATTGTCGGGTTTTGTCTTTCGTTTTGTATTTTTGTCATGTCATGCATTTTCATATCATGTCATCATGTGCATTGCATTCACATACGTGTTCGTCTCATGCATCCGAGCATTTTCCACGTTGTCCGTTTTCCAATCCGGCGCTCCTATCTCCTCCGGTGCACCCTTCTAGTTTTCTTTCGTGTGCGTGTGTCAAACTTTCTCGGAATGGACCGCGGCTTGTCAAGTGGTCTTATTATACCACCCGGAGACTACCGGTCAAGTTTCGTTCCATTCGGAGGTCGTTTGGTACTCCATCAGTTAACCGGGCCTCCGCAATGTCCATTTGAGTATCCAGCAAAAAACCCCTCCAAAACCAGCCCAAAGCCCACCAAACTCTCTTCCATGCTCTAGGTCGTTCGATCACGATCGTGTGGGCGAAAACCGCACCTCATTTGGAGTCTCCTAGCTCCCTCTACCTATTTATATGTGGGCATCCCGAAAACGAAATCGCAGTCTCCCGTAACCCTAAATCCCCTCTCCGCGGGCGGACGCGTCCAGCGCCCGCCGGACAACCCGCGCCGCC